>NC_142793.1:26347313-26419813 GCF_988280905.1 Pimephales promelas
AGCTGAAGTGTTTGGGTGAAGAAGAGATGCATGTGTTCATGATTCACAGTTGATCACATTTACAGGCCTCAACTAGTCCTCTCTGTCAGTCAGGGTTAACAGGACTAGTTAAACAGCCGTGATCTGATGGGACTAATAAAACACTAGTGGACACGACTGATGTCCAGCACTGCACTTACCAAAATTAGGTTTGTTGTGTTTGCTGTGGGAGTTATACGGGGTTTTGTTTTAGCAGTCATTTTCTATATGCTGTTGTGTGTGTGTGTGTGTGTGTGTGTGTGTGTGTGTGAGAGAGAGAGAGATTGACTAGTAATGTCTACACACTCAAAATGAGACTGAATAGAAAAATGTGCATAATTACATGAATGCAGGATGCGTTGAGTATAATAATATTAGAAATGCTGAGTGGTAACCTGTTTTGAGGCACGTGTGTGTGTGTGTGTTTAGTGATGCTGTGTTTCAGGTCTTTGTTCAGAGGCTGGATCTCAATGAATTCATATTTGACCCTTCAGAAGCGTGCTTGATGAAGTAGCTGCCGTTAAGAGCCCTCAACCTTCCCGATGTCCTCGACGCGGAGAGTTCAAGTGTTGACCTGTGTGAGTGCTGTGGAAATGAACACTCATTAGGGGACTCACACCACTCCACTATAGTCATTACTGCGAGTGTTATGAGCTATACGAGCCGGCGGCCTATAGACCCGTCTGAGGGGGAATTATCGCATTTGGCACACAGATAGAGGACAGGCTGAACTGTTATCATGGCAAATTTGGAGTTTGTAACTCAATCCCTCTAGCGCCACCTACTGCCTGAAGTTGACTTATGTCTATCCTAATGACTTATGAATCCTAAGGGGTAAGAGCCAAATTTATTCCTCTGATTTCTCGGATCAACTTGATCACACTGCACTCTGTGACGTCTTTCCATCATTAACATTTGTCCGCCCTTTTTAATTTTCAAAAAAAGTACAAAGAAAACCAAATTTTGATTATTTTTGTCTATTTTATTGAAACTGATCTTAAAAGATTAGAGAACAACCAAACTAATTATACCATAACTTTTTTTTTTTATTTCTTGTAAAACCTACTCTGATTTTCAGTAAAATTGGCACAGATCATATTTAAACCGTGCTGGTACAAAGTTCTTAAAAACATTCTGATAAACCGAACCGTTCTCGAATAACACGCCAACAGAGCGCATCAAAATGGCCGTAATGCTGTAGCTCTGCAACGCTTTAGCATATTGGGACTAATATTGGTACAGGTCATCACAAGCATGACTTGAGGATACATGCAGAGTTTCAGCACAGCGCCACCTAATGGTCAGGAGATATTAAAAAAATGCTAGTAGCGTTTGATTATTTTGTCTATTTTATTGAAAGATTCCTTGAGTCGTCATACTCCGTTCTCAAATAACACATCAACAAATTTGGTTACACTTTCCCATATTGACACCCATTTGTGTGTGTCACACAACATCAAGTTGCTCACAGCGCCACCTATTGGTCAGAAGCTATATGCAGTGTGATTTATAAGATATAAACCTAGTGACTGCATGATTTTCAGCTGTTTTGCGCAAAACAATCTTAAAATGTCTTTAATTGCTCTGTGTTGTGTCAATCCATGCTAGCAGAACTCCTCATGCCTTTGCTGAGCTTGGCCTTTTAATTATTGCTTGCAGCTATATTCCCCCAATAAATCTGCTATTCATATGCTAATAACAACATTAGTTTGATTTAAAATCACCTCTAAGATTTGTCCAACAAGTAAAGGCAGATGTGTGCCGTCAGCTGGGTTGTGTTTGAGTCTGATGGATGAATGCTGGAGAGCGCGGACGCACTGATCAATGTTAACGCCTCCACACGGACTCATTTAACTTTGCTCTTAGCCATCGGCTCAGTCAATCTTCTTCATGGAAGATACTTTGACATTTAGAGGCTGTTTCTATTGTCCGCTGTTGCGGCTGGAATTAACTGACCCCAAACAATCCATCGACACGCAATACTCTGCAGGAACGGCTCCTGTGAGATTGATGTGAATCCAATAGTGATGCATGGCTCTCTGCAGCGCTTCAGATGTTAAATGAGCTAAGTTTGCAATTAAGGGCAGATTAGACAGAAGGCCGAGGTCTCTCGCTCGCTCTCTCTCTCTGTCTCGTCTCACACTCCGGAGGATTCGCAGCGGTGAGCTTCTTCTGAGTGAAATGTCGATGTGAAGACGGTCGTGACAGCGGAAAGGTCTGCGTCTTCATTAATGTTGCATGTGCCATTTTACGTCTCTTTCTCGTGTCACCTTCAGGATCCAGACGGAGAATCTCTCGATCTCACGTCAGCACAGTCACTGGAGAACAACAATCCCTGAAGATATCAAGACTGAAACATGCATAATCCAAGTAACGTGTCCATTATTCCAACAGCTCGTGTGTGTGTGTGTGTGTGTGTGTGTGTAAACTGAAGTATAATGAGCATCTCTCGTCATCGCTGTGGATCTCAGAGATTAATTAGAGTTTAATTTCACTCATCAAGACTCACAGACGCGCGTGGGAATCGCTGTTCCCAGATCTGCTGTTAACGGGCAGAGATTCAGTCGCATGTGGACGACGGGACGCACTCGAGCTCGTCTGACGAGTGTGTGTGTGTGTGTGTGTGTCATTGTGTACTTGTGTTATTCCACATGTGTTGTACAGTCACGCCGACTGATCTCCCCAGTAAAACTGCACATTTCCAGTCCATCCGTCCGTCTGTTCGTCCATCCATCCATCATCCATCCATCCGTCCATCCATCCCTCCATCCATCCATCCATCCATCCATCCTTTCCTCCATCCGTCCATCCATCCATCCATCCATCCATCCATCCTTTCCTCCATCTGTCCGTCCGTCCGTCCATCCATCCATCCTTTCCTCCATCCATCCCTCCATCTATCCATCCGTCCATCCATCCCTCCATCCATCCATCCATCCTTTCCTCCATCAATCCCTCCATCTATCCATCCGTCCATCCATCCCTCCATCCATCCATCCGTCCATCCTTTCCTCCATCCGTCCATCCATCCATCCATCCATCCTTTCTTCCATCCATCCGTCCATCCATCCATCCGTCCATCCTTTCCTCCATCCGTCCGTCCGTCCGTCCATCCATCCTTTCTTCCATCCATCCCTCCATCCATCCATCCCTCCATCCATCCCTCCATCCATCCATCCGTCCATCCTTTCCTCCATCCGTCCGTCCGTCCATCCATCCATCCTTTCCTCCATCCATCCCTCCATCTATCCATCCGTCCATCCATCCATCCTTTCCTCCATCAATCCCTCCATCTATCCATCCGTCCATCCTTTCCTCCATCCGTCCGTCCATCCATCCATCCATCCATCCTTTCTTCCATCCATCCGTCCATCCATCCATCCGTCCATCCTTTCCTCCATCCGTCCGTCCGTCCGTCCGTCCATCCATCCTTTCTTCCATCCATCCCTCCATCCCTCCATCCATCCATCCCTCCATCCATCCATCCGTCCATCCTTTCCTCCATCCGTCCGTCCGTCCGTCCATCCATCCTTTCTTCCATCCATCCCTCCATCCATCCATCCCTCCATCCATCCCTCCATCCATCCATCCGTCCATCCTTTCTTCCATCCCTCCATCCATCCATCCATCCATCCTTTCTTCCATCCATCCTTCCGTCCATCCATCCCTCCATCCATCCATCCATCCGTCCATCCTTTCCTCCATCCGTCCGTCCGTCCGTCCATCCATCCTTTCTTCCATCCATCCTTCCATCCATCCATCCATCCGTCCATCCTTTCCTCCATCCGTCCGTCCGTCCGTCCATCCATCCTTTCTTCCATCCATCCCTCCATCCATCCATCCCTCCATCCATCCCTCCATCCATCCATCCGTCCATCCTTTCCTCCATCCGTCCGTCCGTCCGTCCATCCATCCTTTCTTCCATCCATCCCTCCATCCATCCATCCCTCCATCCATCCATCCGTCCATCCTTTCCTCCATCCGTCCGTCCGTCCGTCCATCCATCCTTTCTTCCATCCATCCCTCCATCCATCCATCCCTCCATCCATCCCTCCATCCATCCATCCGTCCATCCTTTCTTCCATCCCTCCATCCATCCATCCATCCATCCTTTCTTCCATCCATCCTTCCGTCCATCCATCCCTCCATCCATCCATCCATCCGTCCATCCTTTCCTCCATCCGTCCGTCCGTCCGTCCATCCATCCTTTCTTCCATCCATCCTTCCATCCATCCATCCATCCGTCCATCCTTTCCTCCATCCGTCCGTCCGTCCGTCCATCCATCCTTTCTTCCATCCATCCCTCCATCCATCCATCCCTCCATCCATCCCTCCATCCATCCATCCATCCATCCCTCCATCCATCCATCCATCCATCCATCCATCCTTTCCTCCATCCGTCCGTCCGTCCATCCATCCCTCCATCCATCATGATCCCTCCATCCATCCCTCGATGTCCATTTTTTGCAGCCCTAAATACTCGATGTAGGACTGTTATTCTGTCGTCATTGTCGTCATTCCAGCGTTTCTCCTGACGTGAGTTTAGTGTTTCTCTGCTGGCCTCAGATCAGCTCCAGAGGGACAGGAGCGATGAACCCTGGGATTGAGTGTGAGAAATGAGGCGCTCGACCCCTGCGTGACCCCGACACACTCGCTGCTCTGCTTATGGATGCTGATGGGAACCCAGGAAAGAGTTTGCAGGAGAGTCGAGCTCGTGACCTTGTGTAGTTTTTAAACTGGAAAACAAAACAAAAATAAACAGTGCCTGAACCTGCAGTAAATCAGCGTAATGAATCGCTTTAATTATCAAGCCATTGCGTTCCGGTTAACGATCTTTGAATATGAACAATTTCCAGCCTCATTGTCTCAGTTTAATTGTTTCCGTTTAACAGGAAAGGATTGTGTGGTGCAGTTACAGAAGCACAGCTGCATTATGGGTAGAGAAGCTGGTGTTTCTGATATTCTACGAGAAATACTCTCACTGAGCGACAGTAACCCAGATTTCCCATCAGCCCCGCGTCCCACACACACACACACACACACACACACACACTGCAGAGGTGACCTCCCTAGCTCCGCCGCGCGCTATATCTGGATGTTGACACATTTTATGAGCGATTAGGTGCGTTTCATAGAGACCCTGCTGTCTCCGGCGTGACCTCTGACCCCGCGAGTCTGGACTCCACAATTAGCCGGCAGAATGACCGGCAGTAAATCTGATCCGGGGCAAAGGGTTGACATGGCAACGGGAGCGGAGGAGGACCGGTTTATGATCGCCCGTGTTCGCACTTTATGGGGCAATTTGTGTGCAGAAACGATATGAAACAAGAGCGTGTGTGTGTGTGTGTGTGTGTGTGTGTGTGTGTAAAAGTGTTAGTGAGTGTATAGTGTATATATTTTTAGTTTAGATTATTGTAAATATAATATTATAAAATCTCAGGATTCATAAACAGTCCTTAAAAAGTAATATAATGAAATTTGTTGAATAAGAAAGTTAAATGTCATTAATATCTGAAGTGTACACGTTAGCTGTGAAAATATCAAATATCATTTTGAGTGTTTTTTCCTCGTGCGTCTCGGTCTGAAAACCCCTGCTGTAAAACAAGCAAAACCAAAGAATATAAATGATGTAAATGTGTTTAACTCTCTTCCAGAGGACTGTTGTTGTTACACACACACACACACACACACTCTGTGTAATCCTCAGAGAGAGTCGAGTGTGTGTGACTGATCTCCATCATCAATAACTCGGTTCTCCTGAGGTAATGCTGTTTGTTCAGAAGCACGTTCAGCATGTAAACAGCGAGTGTGTGTCGTCTCGTATCAGCTCACACACACACACACACACACACACACACACTGATGGGGAAGTTTACGAGTGATGGAAGAGTAGAACATAACTCTTTCCCGAGTCACATTGTGTGTGTGTGTGTGTGTGTGTCCGCTTCTGAGGCTGCTGGATGCTGATTGGCCGCTCAGATCTCTGAGTAACTTCTGTGATTCGTCAATCATCGTTATTGTGAAGTTTTGCTTTGAACAATTCTTTCTTGTGCTTTTCTTACGAATAAAGTGACCAGCATTAACACTGAACACTGTTCAGACTTTATTCAGTGTGGAGGACATCACTGATAACAGATAAAGCGTCGATTAAAATAAAGGGACATATAACAACACAGAACCTGCAATCATTAGCCTTGGTGCTATATACATAAAATTGACATTGACATACGCATCATCAAACTGAGGAGTTTCCATAGCAACCAATCTCCTGTCAGTGCGTCTCGGCAGCATCTGATGTTTCAGATTCATGATTCCCAGAGGAATCTGCAGCGCACGGCCCGAGCCGTCCGGATATCACTTCCATTAGTTTCCCGTGTTGTGTGTGAAAGTGTGTCAACGAAGTTTGTTACTGTGAGATATTCTGCGTTCATGGCATTGAACACACACAGAGACATCATGTGTGTGTGACGCTGAAGACCCAGACCACACACCAACATGAGTTTCTGAGAGGAATATACGCAACGCTGTATTACACTGTAGATGAGCAGGGCTTATAAAATATCACATCTGTCCTCCAGAGGAATCAAACCTGCAAGCAGAATCTAGCGAGTCTGAGGAACATCTGAGGGAGATCTGAGGAACATCTGAAGAACATCTGAGGGAGATCTGAGGAACATCTGAGGGAGATCTGAGGAACATCTGAAGAACATCTGAGGGAGATCTGAGGGAGATCTGAGGAACATCTGAGAGAGATCTGAGGAACATCTGAGAGAGATCTGAGGAACATCTGAGAGAGATCTGAGGAAAATCTGAGAGAGATCTGAGGAACATCTGAGGGAGATCTGAGGAAAATCTGAGGAACATCTGAGAGAGATCTGAGGAACATCTGAGAGAGATCTGAGGAACATCTGAGAGAGATCTGAGGAACATCTGAGAGAGATCTGAGGAACATCTGAGGGAGATCTGAGGAACATCTGAGAGAGATCTGAGGAACATCTGAGGGAGATCTGAGGAACATCTGAGGGAGATCTGAGGAACATCTGAGAGAGATCTGAGGAACATCTAAGAGAGATCTGAGGAAAATCTGAGAGAGATCTGAGGAACATCTGAGGGAGATCTGAGGAAAATCTGAGAGAGATCTGAGGAACATCTGAGAGAGATCTGAGGAACATCTGAGAGAGATCTGAGGAACATCTGAGAGAGATCTGAGGAACATCTGAGAGAGATCTGAGGAACATCTGAGGGAGATCTGAGGAACATCTGAGAGAGATCTGAGGAACATCTGAGAGAGATCTGAGGAACATCTGAGGGAGATCTGAGGAAAATCTGAGGGAGATCTGAGGAAAAACTGAGGAACATCTGAGAGAGATCTGAGGAACATCTGAGAGAGATCTGAGGAACATCTGAGAGAGATCTGAGGAACATCTGAGAGAGATCTGAGGAACATCTGAGGGAGATCTGAGGAACATCTGAGAGAGATCTGAGGAACATCTGAGAGAGATCTGAGGAACATCTGAGGGAGATCTGAGGAAAATCTGAGGGAGATCTGAGGAAAAACTGAGGAACATCTGAGAGAGATCTGAGGAACATCTGAGGAACATCTGAGAGAGATCTGAGGAACATCTGAGGAACATCTGAGAGAGATCTGAGGAACATCTGAGGAACATCTGAGGACACTTTCATTTCCAGCATCAGTTGGACGTGATGATGTCATGTCATATCATTTCAATAATAACATGATAACCAGATTGATTTGCCAGAAATTAATTTGCCCTATTATAGTTTTTTTATATAGGATTAAAACAGAATTAATTACATGTAAGATTTTAAAGTACAAGGACTGAAATAGTGTTTTCTTGTAAAACATACTCCAATAATCTTTGTTTTATGAACAACTTTGAAAAGTAATATTCTACATTGAAATAGAGCTGGAGTAAACGTCCTGATGGAGTGTGTGTGATGCAGACACATGTCTCGTCTACACACTCGTCTCGTAGATCTCGAGGTTTGGATGTCGGACCGCGCTCCCCCGTCGGCCGTGAGTGTGTGGCTGTAAGCACGTCGTTTCAGAAACAAATGTGTGTGTCAGGATTTTATGGAACAGCGTCCGTGAACACACAGCATTTTATGAGTCAATCCTGTCGGCTGGCTACAAAACAGCCTTGAACAATACACTCACCCTGGAGGTCAGAGGAACACACGCACACACACACACACACACACCTGCTCCTGAACCCAATCACACACACACACACACACAGACACACACACACACACACACCTGCTCCTGATCCCAATCACACACACACACACTGTGTCAAATATGACCAGATTTAATCAAGTAAACAAAAGAATAACTTTGATTTTGTTTGTAATATTTCATCTGGACTGAAGCAACTTTACTTTGATCATCATGATTTATTATAAAAATCATGAGTGTGAAATATGATCATTAGTTTTTTGAAGAAGGTTTATGTGTTCATCTGTCAATCATTTTATTGAGTACATGTTTTCATCATAAACTAAGCAGTTAAATACTATCTAAGACACATTATTGACAGATATTG
Organism: Pimephales promelas; assembly: GCF_988280905.1. NCBI lineage: Eukaryota > Metazoa > Chordata > Actinopteri > Cypriniformes > Leuciscidae > Pimephales > Pimephales promelas. The sequence continues at coordinate 26,355,899 of NC_142793.1, forward strand.
ATATTATTATGTCAGTCTGCTGTAGTGTTATGAAGATCTCACTGATTTACATAAATATCATCATCTGCAGCAACAGCATATTAATAACACTGAGCTGCTTTTGCTTCAGAAAAGCCTGATGTATTAAATATATAATACAAAACAAAAAACACATGCAATTTAAAACAAAATCTGTCTGAAGGTCAAACAAACTTCTTTTGAAATGATTAGATATTTCTGACTTATTATTCCATAAATCAGGGTTTGCAGGGATGATTCTCCAGCGAGGAGATTGAGGGATTATATGACTCTCGTCCGTTTATACAATATTAGGAAAGTTTCTTACACAGATTTAGACTCAAAGATAAACACGAACTCCTCTGAGCACTCTCCAGACTGAAGTGTGTGTGTGTGTGTGTGTGTGTGTGTGTGTGTGTTAGTGTGATGCTGAGCTCCAGGGCCAATTACTGAACAATTACATGTGGTTGATTCTGTTGCATCTATTGGTCTGACTCAATCCCTCCTGCAGTGTGTTTATTTTATTTTATTGCACTGCATCAGTCTGCATCTCTGCATTTCATTTTCATGCATTAAAGGCGGTGAGTTTGTTATCAAACCTCACTTCAGTTCAGTGCATTAGTGTCAGCTGTTTTATTAATAGTATAGATGTATACGACCAGGACCAGCCATAAAACTAAATCACTTATCTGCAGTTGTGCATCCACAGTACTCATATTTCATAGATCATAATATTATGCATGTATTGTGTGTGTGTGTGCAGTCTCTGCAGATTGGTGACCTACTTTGCTTTTCGCATTTTATGTTGAAAAGCTTCTGATCAATTCCACTGTGAGCTGCGTCTCCCAGACCAGTAATAACAGTTTAAAGCCGAAAAACCACTTAAAATCTCCACACATTAATGTGCTCCGGACACAAAAGAGCCTCATTGTCTCCGCGCTGGCTCCTCCCACTCGCGCTAGCCACACCCCTTCATGCACATCGCGTATAGTGGGACACGTCCGCTCTGGCTCAATCGCCTGTATCCACATTTGTCTCCTCAAACGCTCGTTTTAGGGGGAACGACAGCTTATAAAAACTTATTTGTGGGTTTATTTAGATTGTTTGCTGTTCATCTTGTCACACAGCAGCTTTTAGTCATGGTGTTGTGTTCTGCTATAAGTCAGAAATGCCGATGAGGCAGCTTCACACAATACATGAGAGTCAGTGGGTACTTGGTGTGGGCGTGGCCTAAATGCGCTCTGTCTCTATTGGCTGAACTACTGAAGGGGGCGTGTCTCGGAGAAAGAGAGAGAGAGCGCGTGAGAGAGCGCGCCGCTGCTGTCAGATGCCAGAGGCTGCGCGCGCGTGTGCATGAGGGTCCGCGCGCGGGTCACGGTTTCCCCGAGCACGAGGATGGGCTGCAATCTGTGCAGTTTACAGAAGAAAGAGGAGAACTACACACTACTGTACGAGATCTCACAGGTGAGGAGAACTACACACTACTGTACGAGATCTCACAGGTGAGGCGCGCGACTCTCTCACCTGACGGACAGCTTCAGGAGGTGTGTGTGTGTGTGGCGCGAACAGAGTTTCTGGACTTGAGTTTAGGTTTGCTGCTCCTGTATATGATGTATTTGTATCATGGCAGTTACAGTAGTCTACATTATTTTGGGGATATATGGTTGGTTTCGCTGGTTTATCATAACCGTTTCCCCCCCCCACATACATTTTGGGAATAGTTGTACAATGTTTCTTTACACAATGCCTTGGTTTTTGGATATAGGTTACACTTTTTTCACATAATACCATAGTTTGTTGGTTACCAAAGTTTTACACAGTTTTTTCCACATAATGCCATCGAGTTTTGGACATATACTATGAGTTTTCTACATGATACCAGCTATATTTGGCCACGGTGCTTACTGTGGTTGTTTTCCACATTATACCATAGTTTTTGATATAATACCATGGTAGTGCCTTTTTGAGGTTTGGCATTCTGGTAGTTTCAAACACTGTAATGGTGTAATAATAATACCGTGGTGTTTTGGACATGACATTTTTTGCCATAATACCACCACCGTTTCTGGAATGGATATACCATAGTAATTTTGTAGTATTTGAGTACCATTTATAAGGTAATAATTAATTAGTTGAATATATATAAAGTCCGGTATCACAGAGGTGTTTGAATGAGTTGTGCTGTACAGTGATGACTGAAGAGTTGTTGTTGGATATTTACACTCTAAAAAATGCTGGGTTGTTTTAACCCAACTTTGGGTCAAATATGGACTAACCCAGCCGTTGGGTTAAATTTTTACATTACATTTTTAACCCAACATTTCGGGTTTGTCCATATTTGACCCAACATTGGGTTAAAACGACCCAGCATTTTTTAGAGTGTATGATTTCCTTGATGATGAACAATCAGACGAGTTGAATCCCACTGACGATCTTCTGAATCTGCTGATTGATTCTCTGATGAGTGTTTCATTAACTCGTATGATGCTTTAATGGCCTATTACACACACACACACACACACGCACGCACGCACGCGGCGGTCTCATTAGCGCTCGTGGAAAATGATTCAGTCTCTTAATAAAACGCGAACTGTTCCTCTGTGTGTGTGTGTGTGTGTGTGTGTGTGTGTGTGTGTGTGTGTGTGTGTGTGTGTGAGATTCACTGGTTAATTGCTGGCTTTGTTCAGTGGAGTGTTGCGAGTCTCCTCTGCTGGATCGCTTTAATCACTGATGAAGATCAGCTCCTGAAGTCACGTGACCAGAATTAGTCTCCAGCACATGATCTTCATCTGGATCCGATCTGGAGTTTAGTGTTGCATCTGATCTGTGTGTCTGACCACACACACACACACACACACATGTGATCGGGTTGATGTGTGTGTTTAGGCCGTAACCAAAAATCGGATCTGAGCAAAAAATCTGAATGTGAACGGGGCGTATGATACGCAGTCCTCTCCGTTTCGGTTTTCAATCCGATCAAGTGTTTGCGTGTTCTCTGGATCGGATTAGTAAAGGAATAAACCAGCTCTTTCATTGGGATTGCTCTGTCAATCCCGTTACTGACGGGTTATCTGTAAACGCATCGTGTGTGTTTCTCCTCTTTGCTCGCAGAGTTTGTTTCGTGATCTGTTCCCCCTCTCTGACTCTTATTCGCTGCTGTTCCTTTAATGGTGTAATTCCGGCGCTCCGGAACATCTGCCATCGAGATGAATGGGAACGCTAACGGAGAGAGACTCCAGGTGTTATATTGACCTCCTTTACTTCATGAAATGCGTCGCAGTGCATGCTGGGATTGGTACAGGTGACGCTGCCTGGGAAAGAAGGAATAATAAATCAACAAGATGCATGAAGTGAGCGTTATTATTCAGTGTTGTGTGTGTTAAGCGTTCTCGCTCTAATTAGTCCTGCTGGTGTGTGTGTGTGTGTGCTCTTTAATTGTGTGCTGATGGTCTGTAAGACCTGTAATGCCTAGCTTGTGTGTGTGTGTGTGTGTGTGTGTGAAACTGCTGGCTGAAACGACGCATCATAAACAGACATAGATCAGCTGATTTTTTTAAATTTTTTTAATTGAACTTTTTTGTGTGTGTGTGTGTATAAATTATCTAGTGTAACGGAGGCCAGCTAGTAGTTTCTGCTAGCGACAGACGCTAGCGGCTGCAGTTTTTAGCCTCCTCGTTAGAGCGCCCGACTCTCATGCCGGAGACCCGGGGTCGAGGCCCGCTCGGAGGGGTCGAGTTGGACTCGGGTGTAGGGGTTACGCTAGTAAGCATTTTCTCCTGTCACCTGAGTGTCTCGGATCCAGAGCTGGTGTGTGGTGTGATTGACAGCTGTCAGACGGCAGGAGTGTGTGTGTGTGTGTGTGTGTTCACACTGATCCTCTTAAACACGTGATCTGATATTATTTACTCTTAACTCATTCATTCCCCATCCGTAGAACACGCGTGACTTCAGACGCTGCGACCTTTACAGAGTCTTATCACCGGAGCACACACACACACACACACACACACACACACACACACACACACACACACACACACACACACACACACACAGCTCAGAGTCACATTCTTAATGCTCAAGAGTTGTTGTGGTTCCGCTGCTGGACTGATGCATCATGGGAAGATGACAGCAATAAGACATGAGAGAGTGTGTTACAGCAGGAGTGTGTTACAGCAGGAGTGTGTTACAGGAGTGTGTTACAGGGCTTTTAACACACATTTTAGGCATGATATCATATAATAGGGCTGGTAAATTTGGAGTCATAAAAATGTGATTTATAAATTGATACTGACCTCCAGCTGTGTGTGTGTGTGTGTGTGTGTGTGTGTGTGTGTGTGTGGTTATTAGCAGTGTTCTTCTTCTGTTCGAGGTCATGTGTGTTTCACTCGGTCTCCTCGTGTGTATCGCCTCATTTACGTAATGAACTGTTTGTGTGTGAACAGCTTGAGCTCTTTTCTGTGTGTGTGAATGGAAACACACATGGCAGTCATGTGACCAGCAGAAGGAGAACTGCCTAATTTCCTTCATCACTGAGACGAGAGAGAGAGACAGAGAGAGAGAGAGAGAGACAGAGAGAGAGAGAGAGAGAGAGAGACAGAGAGAGAGAGAGAGAGAGACAGAGAGAGAGAGAGAGAGAGACAGAGAGAGAGAGAGAGATACTGAGAGAGAGAGAGAGACTGAGAGAGAGAGAGAGAGAGAGAGAGAGAGAGACTAGAGACTGAAAAACTGGAGCTGATCCACTGGAGGAGGAACATTTTACAGGAGAATCATCATCAGGGTTATTATCGTTAACTAAAACTAAAAACATTTTTGCTTATTGGAAATAAATAAACTTTATCTGAAATAAAATATATTAAAAAATATATTTATTTTATTATATATATATATATATATATTTGATATAATATTTTATTTCGTTAGTTGGACCCTATGTTTGTGGGCGGGACCCTTTGTTTGTGGGCGGGACTCTATGTTTGTGGGCGGGACCCTATGTTTGTGGGCGGGACTCTATGTTTGTGGGCGGGACTCTATGTTTGTGGGCGGGACTCTATGTTTGTGGGCGGGACCCTTTGTTTGTGGGAGATTCTGTGAGATTTCAGGTGTGTGTGTCTGATAACAGACGAGCGTCTCGTTCTCCGCCATTGTTCGGGACGGCCGGCCTCAGTGGGATCCTCCGTGGGATTGTCCTGGGATTGGGCGATGGCCTGTGCTGTTCTGTCAGATATCTGCGCTCCAGGATCCACTCTGACATTTCCACAGACGTGTGTGATCTGAATAGAGGTTAGCGGGATACGGGAACACACGGCGTACGCGAGAGGCTCGTCCTCGGGTCACGGCGCGCAGGGCATGCTGGGATACGTCTGGCTGGAGACGATGATAACAGAGGAAGAACAAAAGCAGACCTGAATACATTTACCTTTACCTTTACCTCTCCCTCTCCACAGGAGCCCCAAACAGCTTTCTCTGCGACTCGAACGCATGACAAACAATATCCCCTAATTTCTCCGTATTTGTCCGTTTCACATCAAGATAAACTGAGTGAAAGTGAGAAATGTTCCCTTGGCAACTAGATGAAATAAAATGAGTAAATTTGTTATATTTTTTGTATACACTGATAAGGATTGGAAATGTTTTCACTCCAGAAATGACAAGTAACACATTGAATGTTTACAGATAAACTGAAATAGCCTTTTCTTGTCAGACGTTCTCCGATAGTCTTTCTTTACAACTTTACAGTGCAGTGTCATTGACATTTCATAATGATAGTATTGTTGTAAATATGTTTCAGTCTGAATATGCAGATTAGCTACTATATATAATATACAGAAGTGTTTCTGGTCACTCAGGGCATGATGAGTATTTAATCTCATAAAGTGCAGTAATATCTACATCCATGTATAATGCGCTTAAATGCACTCACTGTATAACTGAGGCAGCTTAAAAATGATTTCAATAAATGTATTTTATTAAAATAAATATACAATATAATTAAACAAAGTTAGTTCATTAAAATTATTAATGCAATATTTTTAACAAAATGATTAATATAAAATGAAATACATTTTGTGTAAATAAATACATTTTATTAAAATAAATTACAAAATGTATTAATATAAATAAAAATAGTGATATTTAAGTACATTAAAAATTAAAAAATATATATTTTAAATACTTTTAAGTTACTGAATCCACGAGGCTATTGGTGTAATCCGGCTCATTTACTGGCCGTTTAATGTTGATTAATATTCATGAGCCAAACAGATATGTCAGATTTTGACTTCATAATCTAAACGAGCAGACCTGGGTTTCAGCAGTTCTGTGTGTGTGTGTGTGTGTGTGTGTGTGTGTGTGTGTGTGTGTGTCTGAACAAAAGAGATGTGAGAATGATGACTGATATGAATGTGTTTAATGAGATGCTCCTCAATGCAGCACAAAGGCTTCTGGGATAGGGCCAGCTTTGGTCTGAGCGAGAGAGACTGTGCTCGGATCAGTAATTAATTCAGATTAAATCCCAATAAAACCTGACTCACGGGCCGCTTACAATTGAGCTCGTTTGATTCAGGAATCTTTAATAAACGACCCGTTTGTGTCGGATCTCATTTCACCACGAACAAACGTCCTTCCCGCTTCCCTGGTCCACTTCCTGTCTGTCGTCCAGGAAACGTGCGTTACGGTCACCGTGGAAACGTGATCTGATCAGCTGTCAATCACAGGAATGATGTGTGTTTCTGGAGTATGGTTTGTGGTAATCAACAGTAGATTAAATTAAAGTTATCCCCGATTATATCATATAATTTATGTCAGTAATATATTCATGAGCCGGACAGAGCAGGAACACACACACCTGTCAAAGTTTTAATGTTTTTAAAAGTTTTAATGTTCTTCTGCATTTATTTGCTTAAACATACAAAATAAAAACATGTAAAATTGATAAATATTATGATGACCATTTAAAATAACTTTTCTACTTTAATATATAGTAAAGTGTAATTCATTCCTGTGATTCCTATATAAATAACATAAAATAAAAATAGAAATTAAATAAAATGTGATGTAAATAAATAAATGTGATTATAATAAATAACAAAATATATTAATATGAATAAATATAATTATATTTAGTGAAATTTTAAATAAAAGAAATGTTATAATAAATTCAATTATTTTAAATAAATGCATTTGATTAAAATAAATACCAAAATGTATTAAGATGAACAGAAAAACATGTATGTATATTCATAAAAATGATGTATATTCATGAAAATTGAATAAATATAAATTCAATTCAAATAAGTTAAAAATAATTCATTTAAATTTGTTTTAAATAAATAATACATCTGACAATGCAGTTCTATAGTGAGTAGACACACACACACACAAAAACCCTGATGCAACGTAATTTTCGTAGTGTATTTTAAACATATTAATACATTTTAGCTTTGGGGTTTCTCTCATGAGGACGATGATATTTGCAGTTCCTGATCCGTGTTTGTTAGCGACCAGCGGCCCGATAAAGTCCCATGATGCCTCAGTGTTTCAGCTGCTGTGTGTTTAGGATTTCGTGGGGTTGCATCACGTCTCGGCACAGGTGTCACGTCAAACTCTACAGGTTCACCAGCGTAAAACAGTCATGCCTCGAGTGCCACGTCTGCTGCTTTACCACTACACTTCGGTTTATTAAAACTATCTGCCCATGGAGTCAGAAAAATCGGCTTAATTTAAAGGGGAAACAATATTATTATTATCACTATTGGCAGACATTTGTTCTTGTTTTTAGCAAAAACTCAATTTATTTTGATACAGAAAACAAGTCTTAATATCTTCAGTGATTGTTCTTCTCCAGTAAATGAATCTTGATGTAAGAATGTTGAGATGTTTGTGCTGGAAAACGAGACTAACGCACATTTTTGCAGTAAACGAGTTATGCTCTAAATGTTTGACGCCTCGTTTGATGTGTCCAATGAGGAACAGGCTAAACTATCAGTCATTCATCAGTGTAATCTTCAATCTCTTTGTCAGTTCTGCATATTCTAACAAGTCTGGCACTTTGCATCTGGTTGTAAAAGTGGTGTTGTTTGAGTGTGTGTGTGTGCTTTAGGGTGTACTGTGTCTTTAAGTGTCCGAGCTGAAGATGACGCTTCACTACAGAGCGATTAGGCTGATGAATGTAGAACAGGATGAGTTTGGAGCAGATATCTGAGGCTCATTTACCAGGATCATTCTGCGTCCCATGATGCATCAGCTCCTCATGTTTCTGGCGCTGTGAATGAAGGAATCCTCCAGCTCTCACGGTTTCTCACTCTTGAAACACTGGGTTAAACAACCCAAGGGCTGGGTAAATAAATATAGTACAGAAAACATGTTGGGTTCATTTTAAGTTGTTGATTTAACCCATCATACTGGATTGATTCATTTTTACTAATAGCTTTTTATTATTTAACATTTTTGTATTATGCATTGGTTATGCATTAATGTCTATGTATTAACTTCAATCCTCTAAACTTAAAAACACTCATGACTCACATCGCGCCCCTCTATGTTGCTTTGCATAAAATTAGACTACAGAACAATTGTGAATTTATAGATTTAAAAAAATTATACAAAATAATATCTTATTAACAAAGTTTGGGAGTTGGGAGAGGTTTATCTCAGGTTTGTCATTGGGTTCCTCGTTGGGTTTTTCTCGTTGGGTTTGTCACAGGATTCTCTGGTTTCTCACAGATTTCTCATTGGGTTCCTTGTTGGGTTTCTTATTGGGTTTTTCATAGCGTTTCTCTTTGGGTTCCTCATTGGGTTCTTCATTGGGTTCCTCATTGGGTTTCTCATGGAGTTTCTCATTGGGTTTCTTATTGGGTTTCTCATTGAGTTCCTCATTGGGTTCCTCATGGCGTTGCTCATTGGGTTCCTTATTGGGTTTCTCATTGGGTTCCTCATTGGTTTTCTCATTGAGTTTCTCATTGGGTTTCTCATTGGGTTTCTCATTGGGTTACTCATTGGGTTACTCATTGGGATCCTCATTGGGTTCCTCATGGTGTTTCTTATTGGGTTCCTCATTGGGTTCCTCATTGGGTTTCTCATGGCGTTTCTCATTGGGTTTCTAATTGGGTTTCTAATTGGGTTCCTCATTGGGTTCCTCATTGGGTTTCTCATGGCGTTTCTCGTTGGGTTCCTCATTGGGTTCCTCATTGGGTTTCTCATTGGGTTCCTCATTGGGTTCCTCGTTGGGTTTCTCGTTGGGTTCCTCATTGGGTTCCTCATTGGGTTTCTCATTGGGTTCCTCATTGGGTTTCTCATTGGGTTCCTCTTTGGTTTTCTCATTGGGTTCCTCATTGGGTTTCTCATGCCGTTTCTCATTGGGTTTCTCATTGGGATCCTCATTGGGTTTCTCATTGGGTTCCTCATTGGGTTCCTTGTTGGGTTTCTTATTGGGTTTTTCATAGCGTTTCTCTTTGGGTTCCTCATTGGGTTCCTCATTGGGTTCTTCATTGGGTTCCTCATTGGGTTTCTCATGGAGTTTCTCATTGGGTTTCTTATTGGGTTTCTCATTGAGTTCCTCATTGGGTTCCTCATGGCGTTGCTCATTGGGTTCCTTATTGGGTTTCTCATTGGGTTCCTCATTGGTTTTCTCATTGAGTTTCTCATTGGGTTTCTCATTGGGTTTCTCATTGGGTTACTCATTGGGTTACTCATTGGGATCCTCATTGGGTTCCTCATGGTGTTTCTTATTGGGTTCCTCATTGGGTTCCTCATTGGGTTTCTCATGGCGTTTCTCATTGGGTTTCTAATTGGGTTTCTAATTGGGTTCCTCATTGGGTTCCTCATTGGGTTTCTCATGGCGTTTCTCGTTGGGTTCCTCATTGGGTTCCTCATTGGGTTTCTCATTGGGTTCCTCATTGGGTTCCTCGTTGGGTTTCTCGTTGGGTTCCTCATTGGGTTCCTCATTGGGTTTCTCATTGGGTTCCTCATTGGGTTTCTCATTGGGTTCCTCTTTGGTTTTCTCATTGGGTTCCTCATTGGGTTTCTCATGCCGTTTCTCATTGGGTTTCTCATTGGGATCCTCATTGGGTTTCTCATTGGGTTCCTCATTGGGTTTCTCATTGGGTTTCTCACAGGTTTCTTGCATTTCTGACCCATGTTGACGATCTCGGGCTCTTGAGGTGTCTGTAGGGACAGCATCAGATCAGAGGAGACGCTATACAACATTAATCAGGATGACGTATTTCTGATTGAAACACTGATTTGTTTGTGTCAGGGTTTTTTCCTCCTCACATCTGAACATTGACTCTAGACAACACACAGACCCTGATGGACGATCAATACTCATTTGCGGGTGTGTGTGTGTATCGATCCGCAGCAGGTGTTAGTCGATGTGCAGTTCTACAGGTGCGAGCGTCTCGTGGACAGGTTAGATAACCACCGTTCTACATTCAGTTTCACAGACGTTCATGTGGAGTGAGTGTGTGATGCATGGAGTTTGACTTCACTGCCGCAGGGCTTCGCAGGAACTCTTTGTTTACCTGATGTAATTAGTTGTGTGTTGTGTGTAATTGCTGCTCTGCTCCAGTCAGATGCCGTTTATTTCCTCCAGCCGAGTTTGTTTATCATCGTCAGAGGAACTTTTAAGATCTGTTGTGTGTTTGCGGAGTGGTAGAGGAGGCAAACTAATTACTAAAGACATTTACTTGTGTCTATTTGTGCTTATAGTACAAATAGCAGTCGTGCGAGTCCAGCGGTGTGTTTCTGCACTCGTCTCTCAGGGTTAATCTGTGGCTCTGAGGATCTGCTGAGCGACGGAGAGACGCAGGCTCCGATGAAAGAGAGAACGACACAGATGGACAGACAGACGCAGGCGCTCGTAATGATGCACAGCAGGTTCATGATGCCGTGAGACGCCGGTGTTTGTTTGGGCTTCGGGCCGTGAACATGAACTCAGTTTAATAGAGGATGATATCTGTGTCCTGAGGGCGTCACACACACTTACTGAAGCTGATGGGTTTCGTTTCACTAGTGCTGTTCAGAAAACCACCCAAAACACCCTAGCAACCACACATAGCAACACAAAAACACTTTTAGCAACCGCATGATGGCTTGGCAAGATAGTGTACTAGCGTAATGCTGCCGTCTGTACTGTACACTGCATACTGCCCTCTCTGGCTACTCAATATACAACCGTAAACACTGTACTAGTACATGTATAAAAAGTGGAAATTTGACAATACTAGATTAGAAAACTGGCTTATTAAATGAATTAGTCCATACTATATATTGCATACTACTTTACTGTATAACTGAAGTTAAATCTAGAAATATATTAAAGTTTGTGTGTGTGTGTGTGTGTGTGTGTGTGTGTGTCAGGAGGCTGAAGCAGGGAATGTTGAACTGTACGAATGTCTCCATCATTGTGAGGAACGGCCGCTGGTGTTCAGATGTGTGTGTGTGTGTGTGTCCAGCGCTGAAGGTTTGCTGCTCGTGTCGCTGTGTGAAAGAAAGGGACGGCCAGATTTCCCCGGTGTGCGACTGCTGTGTTATATCCCGGACGGCTGTCAGGAATGATTTATGGACTCATAACGCCTGTACTGTACCGAGTCATATTTTAGCCTGACACTTATTATTGAAATGAGACATTTAGCCCGAGTGAACAGTAACAGAGCCGGCGGCGGGACAGCGGTTTCTCTCGCGGCGGCGCGATCACGGTTTGGGGATTTAATGGCACTTCTCGGCTAAGCGCACGACTCCATTTTGGATTGTGTTTGAAGATGTAAATTGATTCCCGGCACACACAGACCTGAGCCCATGTTTGTGGAGTTATTAGTCTGGCCGTCTCGGAGAAATTATTACACATTATTATTAGTTTGGCTGATGCTTTTATCCAAAGGAACATTGCATTTACTGTACATGTTTTATCATTTTATTCCTTGGAAGAACTTGAATTAAAATACGTTTTTGTTATGTTATGTTATATGTTTTTGATGGCTGTGTCCAGGCTCTCAGAGGTCATCCGGTCTGTATTGTGGCTCCGCCTCTTCCTTCAGTGTGTGTCTGTTTGGTTCTTCCAGTTGTTTTATGTGAAGCAGGTCTCAGATCAGTTTGATGGGTTCAGATTTAGTTTGATGCTCATTGTTGAGATACTAACGCACTCACTATCAAGTGTTCGGCGTTATTTAAAAGCCTGAAACGCACTTGAAAGATGAGAAGACGGAGAACGAGAGCGGAGGTTCAGAGACCAGGCGTCAAAACGATCTTTGTCTCCTTTATTTATGAGATGCTTGTTCAAAGTGGCTTTCAGTGTGTGTGTGTGTGTGTGTGTGTGTGTGTGTGAGGCTGGAGTGAGTCCAAGCGCAGCTGCTGTGGATCCTGTGCAAACAGAGCAGACACTCGTTCTCCAGCGTCTCCGGCACATTCACCACTCAGACTGAAATACAGACACAAAAACGACACTTCGTAATTAGGATTTAAACACTACAGGATAAACAATCTTACATTAAATCTTAAAATTTAAACCAAATGTAGGTTTTCCATATGGAGCCAGACAAATAAAGCAGGTCTACAGATGAAACCTCCCGTAGAACATCATTTAATGTGGGAATGCATTGATATGAGCATTTTGGCCGATACCGATAACCGATATTACTGCGAGATACTATTTATTTTCTTTCTCGTCATATTTCAAGAAATTCAAAACCATAATGTTGAACAACGCACATCTGAAGTGTCTCAGCCAAAGGAAATAATACAAGTACATTATTTATCAGTTTAAATATATCGGCCAAATATTATCATCAGACCGATAACGATGACATTTAAAATGAAGCGATATCGGCCGATGTATTGTGTATACTAATTTCATGTATGATTCAATTCCGCATTTTTGTTACTTTCAATTCTATTCTAATTCAGACTGAATTTCAGAGCGTTTAGCAAGTGTTGCTCCTCTCGTCTGAATGTGGCTAATGCTAACGGGCTAGCTAACAGATGCTCAACCTTGGCAGGAATAATTATTATTTATATCCTCAATTGGGATTAATTGCTCCATCTGGCTCTCATTTAAACAATACGGCGGAGACTCCTCCAACACCTCTTTCTTTTAGCGTTGGTTTCTTTTCATTTGGAGTGTCAGAAGAGGCGCGCGTGCGTACGCTAACGCCTCAAATCTGCTCGTTTCTCTCAGCCTGTCGTGAGATCATCTATCTACCCAGCAGCCTTTGTTTTCCCTCCTCTCTGCTCCACGATTCACTTCCTCCACCAAAACAGAAACTGCCAGCGTGTCATTTGACTAAATAATCATAATTTATTTTCTGAATGTAATATTATTTCTGGTGTTTCCCATCCACACAGTGCTTGATCATCCGTGAGCCGCAGGAAGTACTGTATATACGGCTGTGTTGGTTTGACCGCATTCGACTGTAAATGGTGAGATTCACTGGACTACTTCATCATGATTGTTCTCTCCGCGGGCCAATTACTGCGCTAAACGAAGCCTCTCCTCGTCTGTACATATGCAGAACAAACGCGCGCTTCATTCACATTCAGCCAGCAAACACACGCTCGAGTCGCTCCAACAGTGAGCCTGATGAAAGCATCAATATCATATGACGTCGAACAGCGTCTCATCTGCATTGAGTCTCAGCGGCCGGTGCGTGTTCATTGGTAATTTATAGCGATAAAGGAACGCTTGTAATTGCTCTATTATTCAGAAAGCTGCTTTACCGAGCGCTTTCTCTGACATATATACAGTTTGCATGGGGATTTAGGTTGTATATTTAATTTTGTGTCTGAAATTGTAATAAATGTATGCATTTAAAGGTGAAGTGCTTCATTTCTGCACCAACAATGACTGTTTTCAATCAGGTTTCCTGTCAGTCCGGTAGCCCCGCCCTACTCTCACTCCATTGGTCATCGGCAAAAATCGGTATCGGCAGGTCACACTTAAAAAAAAAAGTTTAATCTGCCAAGAAAATTGAAATCGATGCATCTCTAATTTATCAGTTTTAAAATATCAGGCAAATTATCGTATCTGACCGATAACAATATCAAGAAAATGAACATATATCAGCCGATACCGATATATCGTGGTGCTTCATTTAATTTAATTTCAACAATGACTGTTTTCAATCATGTTTCCTGAGCACGCCCCCATCTGTCATTGGTCGGTCAGTCTGATAGCCCCGCCCCACTCACCCCATTGATTGATTCAGAAGTTGATATTTTCAGAGCTGTAAACTCATTTCTGAACTGTCAGTGTGAAATGAATCCAATAAAATATGCATGAATATAATCAGTACTCGAGATCAAACTCCCATCAGCTGGACCCAATCTCCTGATCGCTCTTCACTGTGACGGGTTCAGACACTCTCATGTATGATTTACTTCAGATTGAGAGACGCACACCCCTCCAGATCACATCTAAATGATGCTTTGAAACGTTTCTCAGCGACCGCCGCCGGATGATATAATGTGTGTCATTAATAGCCAATCAGTTTCCTGTGCGGCTCAATCTGCTCGATTCATTCCACGAGAGTTTAATTACAGATTACTGATGAATAGACATGCAGTCGCTCTGTTGTTCTAGACTCTATCAGTCTGTGGTTGTGGGAATCGGTAAACAATGGATACATGAATGCAAATAATTAGGTTTAGATTTAGGAATCATACATTTGGATTGCACAGTTTTAGCATTAATAAACTTATACATTTAATGTGATGCATATTTGCCATCATCCAAATGGATGAAATTTTTAATATGTGATTCAAAATGCATAAATAGGTATTAAGGATGCACGATATGTTGGCCACCATATCGGTATCAGCCGATATATGATGAGACTTTTGTTTTTGTAATCAGGCTCTCAAAAATTATATAAAATAAATCGTTTATCGGCTTTCAATCATAAAGAATTATCGGTTATCGGCATCGGCTAAATGTTGATATCGGTGAGTCCGTAATAGGTGTGTCTTCTGAGGAGACGTTTAGCAGGATGTTCACGCTGCTCTTTTCTCCACAATGACACTTGGTTTAACCCATTTGTGACGGAAGCTGCGCGCCGCAACATTACATCTACCGCCGGTTACTGCGTTGCGCAACTCTGAAACTCCCGCCGGCTGCTGCGTGACGCAGCATTTTGTATTCGTCAAACTTTTCATGACACGTGCAGCATAAAACACACAGTCATTGGCTCAAATACACATGAGGTGGGTCTTGTCGATTGGTCTCTCATAAAATGAATTGTTCAGTGTTGGCATGTTTTAAAATATTATTTGTGATATTTTATATAATTGATTTATATTTTTTATTAAATTTATTTTTTGAGAATTTTTAGAAAAATGTTTTGTTATGCGAGTTCCAAGGAAGCATGTTTAAATAAAAGCTGTGATTCTTACCTTTAAAATGTATTTTATTTCATGTTTCTAAGTGCTACAGAGGCTTAGATATTAAGGTTTTAGTAGACGTTGACAATTCTTAGTATTTTTTCAGAAAATCCTCAGGAGATAAGGACATTTATCCTAGAACAACATAGGTTTTTATAGGCGTTTTTAGCTGACGTTTTAGGAGTAAATGAAGTGGATATGTTTGCAATGACATCATCAGTGTGTAAATGATGGTTTCTCGCCGGTTTCAGGTGAACGGGAGGGATCTGTCGAGAGCAAGCCATGACGAGGCGGTCGAAGCTTTCCGAAGCGCCAAAGATCCCCTCATGGTGCAGGTGCTCCGGCGGACCCCTCTGCCCCGGGGTCAGGGGTCATGCCAGGACCTCCAGCTGGTGGACGTGTGCACGCAGACGGAAATCACCTTCGAGCACATCATGGCTCTGGCCAAACTCCGTCCTGCAACCCCACCCGTGCCGGACATCTGCCCGTTCCTCCTGTCGGACAGGTACACACTCGTTCATGAGCACATGAGAGCCACCAGGGGGCGGTTCCCCGAGAACGAACTACCGCCCCTGTAGAAGCATCATGGGGTTTCCTCGAAATCTTTCCTGATTCTCTCTTTCTTGTTGTGGAGTTGGTCTCTCAGGAGAACCAGAGCAGGAACAAGATAAAGTTTAGCATGTAGAGTATCTGGGTTTGTCCCCTGGAGACGCAGAACTGCAGAACAAGCTGAGCAGGGGATGCTGGGAAGTTAATTGAAAGCGTCTGTGGCTCGGAGAGTGTGTTAGGGAGGTAATTAATGATGCACAATGGCCCATTGATAATTCATAGTCTAAAATTTGTCTCCCGCTCAAGATCCGTGTTTTGTTCCTGAACCCCCTTCGGAGAGTCGTGTGCTGCTGATTTGGATATTTTTAATCCCTTTGTCCTTCTAAAGAAAGCCGTTCAGGAAGTGTTCGTGGATGTTGTTGCTGTTTGAGTGTGTGAACCAGTGTATACTTCAGTCTCATCCGGACTGCTCACCATTGAGCGCCACTTCCGGGACCATTTCATCAGACCATCGCACCGGGGTTGTGCATTGAGTGAATGCCTTTTACATTTCAGTTCAATTCATTCAAGTTCAATGACGGGATGCAGAAATGCAATTCAAAATTTTAATTTCAAAGAAATTCATATAACTGTAATTTTGGATAAAGTGATGGATGGATGGATTGGATGTGGGGATGGATGGATGGATGGATGGATGAATGGGTGGATGGATGGATAAAGTGATGGATGGATGGATGGATGGATTGGATGGATAAAGTGATGGATGGATTTGTGGATGGATGGATGGATGGATGTGTGGGTGGATGGATGGATGTGTGGGTGGATGGATGGATGGATAAAGTGATGGATGGATTTGTGGATGGATGGATGGATGTGTGGGTGGATGGATGGATGGATGGATAAAGTGATGGATGGATTTGTGGATGGATGGATGGATGGATGTGTGGGTGGATGGATGGATGGATGGATGGATGGATGGATTTGTGGATGGATGGATGGATGGATAAAGTGATGAATGGATGGATGGATGTGGGGATGTGTGGATGGATGGATGGATGGATGGATAAAGTGATGAATGGATTTGTGGATGGATGGATGTGGGGATGTGTGGATGGATGGATGGATGGATGGATGGATGGATAAAGTGATGAACGGATGGATTGGATGGATAAAGTGATGGATGGATGGATTGGATGTGGGGATGTGTGGGTGGATGGATGGATGGATGGATAAAGTGATGAACGGATGGATGGATTTGTAAAACTTCCAGATGTTTGAAATGTCACCTATAAAATTCATATTTGGATGCTATATTTCAGCATATTTAATAAATAAATAGACAGATAGATGGAGAGAGAGATAAAGAGATCAGATGAGATGGTTTGGCGTCAGCATTGAGCTCGTTTCACAGACACACACACACACACACTGAGTCACAGAGCAGATCATAACCCCGTGTGCAGATCTGAAACACACACACACAGACGCGTCACGTGTTGATGAAGGACGATCAGCTGTTGTGTTCACACACAGAATAAAGAAGAACAGAGAGAAGCGACAGCTCGAGGCCGCAGACGTGATTTATGAGGGACAATCCCGTCACATTATCAGCAGCTGCACGAGACAGGAGCTTCATTTCAGGAGACGCACCATTCAATTCTCATCTCTCCTGAAGATGCAGTGTGTGTGTGTGTGTGTGTGTGTGTGTGTGTGTCTCCCTCCGCTGACATCTGCAATCTCTGCACTCATTCTTCAGCAGCCTCCAGTGCTTCTCCATATGCGTCTCAGAGGAAACCAGAACCAATCAGACATTGTGTATGATGTTACTGGTGCAGCTGCTGAAGATCCACAAACACACATTAATGTGTTGAAGGAGGAGTTCACTTCACAATTAAACTTTCCTGATCATTTACTCTCCTCCACGTCCTCCAAGATGTTCATGTCTCTCTTTCTTTTGTGGAAATGGGGTCCAACGGGTCGAAGGTCAGATGTGAGTTTCAGCTTCAACACGATCCAGCCGAGGAATAAGAGTCTGATCTAGACAAACCAGCGACATTTACAACAAAATACACACTTATATACTTTAACCACTAATGCTGGTCTTGCTCTCGCTGTGATGCGACACATTACGTCATCAGGGTGAAAGGTCAAGCGTGACATAGGCATAAGAAGCGACCCAGTGTTTACGGAGCGAATGTGCAAAGATTGAGTAAAAAATGTACAAAAAATAACATGTGCGAGTGCGACCTTTCACCCTGATTGCATAATGTGATGTGATTGCGTCCGCTGGTTTGTCTAGATCAGACTCGTATTCCTCGGCTGGATCGTGTCGAGACTTTGAGGCTCTGACCTTTGACCCGTTGGACCCCATTGAAGACACTATATGGAGAAACCCTGGAGTGTGTTCCTCAAAAACTGAAGAAACACATGATCATCTTGGATGACGTGAGGAGAGTAAACTATCAGGAAATATTCATTCTGAAGTGAACTCCTCTTTAGTCAGAGTCGGAGAGGTCACGATGGCTGTCTGCTGTTGTGTAGAGATAGAGTTGTGATGTGTGTGTGTGTGTGTGTGTGTGTGTTCTCCACAGTTGTCACTCTCTGCACACGATGGATCAGGAATACCTGGAGGGAAGCGAGTACATGGAGGCGGACGTCGAGAGGACGGATGAGTTCGAGTACGAGGTGAGTCATTAATAACCCGTAACAGAGTCTGAGACTGACCGATGGAGCACACACACACACACACACACCGATACACACATCAACCCTTTTCTTGTGCTGGAAACGAGAGGAAACACTGAGTGTGTCTGCGATCCGAACGCCGCTTTCGATGAGTTTGTCCTGTCGAGCCGCTTCATTTATCACCGTCAGATGATGACAGATTGACAGATGATGTCATCAGCCTCCTCAAACACTCCGGGCGACTTATTTCAGGGCAGATGCATTGTGGGAAGGAGCAGGAGAGCTTTACGCAGGCTTGTTTCAGTTAGATGTATTTTGAACCGATAAGAGATAAAGCTTGAATGCAAAGTCATTTTGGATAAAAGCGTCCTGAATGTAAATCTGTAACGTGTCGTCGAGGTCGTGTGCTGTTCTCCTGGAGAGATGTGTGTGTGTGTGTGTGTGTGTGTGTTGTCTGTCTGTAGCCATTAACGCAGAGCAAATGTAATATATTACGCTGTGTTGTGTTGTGCACGCTTCATTCTCCAGCGCTAATGCGGTTACAGTCCCTGCGCGTGTGATTTCAGCTCGGGGAAGTGAACGCAGGACTGACTTACTGCCACTTAACACACACCCGTCAACTAGAGAGAGAGAGAGAGCTCAGTGCGCAGGAGTGACGCCCATTACTCACATACAGAAACTCCTGAGACTTCACTCTGACTGCGTTTAGTTGATGCCGATCGTCACTGTACTTTGATATTAAATAGTTCTTTTCTTACATTTTAAAGATGACACAGTTGCAGAATTTGACAAAGATGTTCACATTTCATGAAGAACGAGATGTTTGCACATGCAGAAGCTGCTGTGTGTTTAGTCGTCACCAAGGCATTGCTGGGGTTGCTGTGTCCTTCGTGGTTGCTATCGAGTTGCTGTGGTGTTTTGGGTAGTTGCTAGTTGCTAGGGAGTTGCTATGGTGTTTTGGGTAGTTGCTAGGGAGTTGCTATGGTGTTTTGGGTAGTTGCTAGGGAGTTGCTATGGTTTTTTGGGTAGTTGCTAGGGAGTTGCTATGGTGTTTTGGGTAGTTGCTATTGAGTTGCTATGGTGTTTTAAGTAGTTACTAGTTTGCTAGGGAGTTGCTATGGTGTTTTGGGTAGTTTCTAGGGAGTTGCTATGGTGTTATGGTGTTTTGGGTAGTTGCTAGGGAGTTGCTATGGAGTTTTGGGTAGTTGCTATCGAGTTGCTATGGTGTTTTGGGTAGTTACTAGATGCTAGGGAGTTGCTATGGTGTTTTGGGTAGTTGCTAGGGAGTTGCTATGGTGTTTTGGGTAGTTGCTAGGGAGTTGCTATGGTTTTTTGGGTAGTTGCTAGGGAGTTGCTATGGTGTTTTGGGTAGTTGCTATTGAGTTGCTATGGTGTTTTAAGTAGTTACTAGTTTGCTAGGGAGTTGCTATGGTGTTTTGGGTAGTTGCTAGGGAGTTGCTATGGTGTTATGGTGTTTTGGGTAGTTGCTAGGGAGTTGCTATGGTGTTTTGGGTAGTTGCTATCGAGTTGCTATGGTGTTTTGGGTAGTTACTAGTTGCTAAGGAGTTGCTATGGTGTTTTGGGTAGTTGCTAGGGAGTTGCTATGGTGTTTTGGGTGGTTGCTAGGGAGTTAATATGTTGTTCTAGGTGGTTCCTTAGGAAGTAGCCATGCCGTTGCTGTATTCTGGGTGGTTGCCAGGGTGTTGCTATGGTGTCCTGACTGGTTGCTAAGGCCTTCTGAGTGGGCGTTTACTGTTCTGCGTGATACGTCTGTGATATATTAACTTGTTTTTTCATCCAGTAAATCTGGGTTAGATCACATCAATTCTACGGTGTGTGTGATTGTATGTTTGTCTATGAGTTTGTGTGTTTGTGAGTGAGTGAGGGAGTGAGTGTGTGTGTGTGTGTGTGTGTGTCTGTGAATGTTTGGATCTCATCAGTGTTTTTGTTTTGCTCTGGACTCCCAACACACTCAGTGAAAGATGTTTGTCTGGTCTGGATGAGTGTGTCTCACACACACACACACACACGAGACTGATGCAGTCGCTCCGCCAGTGTTGCAGAGAGAGACTCATTCTCAGTGTGTGTGTGTGTGTGTGTGTGTGTGTGTGTGCAGGACTGAGAGCGCAGGCTTCGACTGAGGTTGTGTGTCGTGACTCTGAGGCGTGTAATCAGTCAGTGGCTGGACGTCTGGATGAAAGATGACCTCTGCGTGACCCCAAGCGTGCGCGTATGTGTGTGTTTCACCTGGCGTGTCTGAAATGCACCGCAAAAAAACACTCAGTATTTCTGTCTGGTTTTCCACTACAAACATCTAAACGTTCGGATCATTGGATATCGAGTCCTGTTTTCTGGAAAATCATCAAAATGAAGTGAGTTTATTAAAGGGATAGTTCACTCTAAAGTGTAAACTCTGTCAGTAATGTTCTTCAACCCCGTGAGACTTTCGGGACACAAATGAAGATATTTGTGATTAAATCCGAGAGCCGGATCGAAACTGGCCGGCCCAGAAGTTATTAAAGACATCATTAAACTAGTCAAGAACAAATATCTCCAATGGAGTCTGAAAAATCATTGATTTAAGTTTATTTTTCTGACTCCATTGGCTGATATTAGCTCTTGTTTTAAACTCACTTCATTTTGATGGATTTTCCAGTGTAATACTTCATAACATATCTCATGTTGCTCGTATTAATGCGAGTAAAACTTTAACAGCTCTGGATCTCTGACTGCATGAAGAGATTGTGTTGGTGTATCGTCGTCTCAAGCGTCACACACTGAAACAGCACATGAATTTTTCATCTCTATCGTTGGGATTCACAGCGACCGCCTGAATGACTGAATAAATGAATGCTCATTAACATAATTACAAACTTATTTACTAAATAAACATTAGCTTTGGTGAAAACAGCGCATAGTAAACGTCCTGATTTCCTGGAAGAGGCTTCGGAGCGCTGATTAATGTTCGACGAGTCGGGAAACTCACAGGGTGAAGAAGATACTCTGTTTATTATTATTAATATTCATTACATTTTTGCTACCATGAACTTTAGTAGCAATTCCTGAGAGAAAATTGTTTATCTGAAGGAGTATTTCTGCTGTGTGTGTGTGTGTGTGTGTGTGTGTGTGTGTGTGTGTGTGTGTGTGTGTGTGTGTGTGTGTGTGTGTGTGTGTGTGTGTGTGTGTGTGTTCAGGAGGTTGAACTGTGTCGGATGAGCCGTCGAGAGAAGCTCGGACTCACACTGTGTTACAGGACAGACGAGGAGGAGGACATCGACATCTATGTCAGCGAGGTGAGAATGAGAACACACACACACACACACACACACACACACACACACATATGTGGTACTTTACTTAGTGTGTCCATTAGTTTGTGATTGGAGCTGATGTGTGTTGAGCTCTGGGCTTCATTAGAAGTTGTCTCAGATTCAGTCTCACCGGCGTGTGTGTGTGTGTGTGTGTGTGTGTGAATACAGATCCACCAGCGCTTATACAGGCTTATTAAAATCTGCACTCCATAAAATTGAAGAGCAGAGAGCCGTGGCATCAGCGATATTAACATCACGGCGCACACACACACACACACACACACACACACACTCGTTACGCCGGAAAAAAAAAATGCTGTAACAGAGTAATGAGACCTGAGCGAAACACACGTTCATTCATGTGCTTTATTCTATTAGTTCGATTGAGCGTCAGTGTGTGTGTCAGAACAGTGTGATCGGGGGAAACTCGCGTGTCATGAAGACTGATAAACTCTGCGCTGTGATTGGACGGAGTCTGACAGCCATTGATTGGGTGATAAAAGAGCAACTGTGAGTTAATGAAGTAAAACTTCCACTCGTTTCTTCCATAGAGGAATTGATTTTGATCGTATAAGTTAATCATTAAACACAGCCCTGCTGTGATATACTAGATATAATGTTATATGCTTCTGTTCAACACATTACTCACATTATTTAAACCAAAGAGTTGTGTTAAACAGCAGAATTCCTGATGAAAAACTACATTACCCATAATGCTGATCAGACTATGCCACCAATCAGAGGGGCTTCACCTTTGCTGATTGATTTCCAATTAACACTTTTTAAAAAAACTGTGGAAATGAGTGTAACGGAGGACAGCTAGTAGTTCCTGTGCAGGTAAACCTCACTCCTCTGATCTCAATAGGCACTCTAGCGACAGACGCCAGCGGCTGCAGTCTTTAGCCTCCTTGATAGAGCGCCCGACTCTCATGCCGGAGACCCGGGTTCGAGGCCCGCTCGGAGGGGTTACATGAGTGTAAACTGGGCGGGCACTGATGCACTCCATTCCACTCAGTCACAGAGGAGCACGGGATTGGCTGGAGTTTTAAAGCATCGGCCAATCAGACCTTGAGTTCTCTGAGTAATATTCTGAATGTTCTGATGATATCAATGACATCATGATTTTCTCCAGAGTGGCTGTATATATAAATTAACTTGCTTACCCCAAAAATGAACCATCACTGAACTTACTTTAGCTGGACTGTGACGCTTTTCTCTTCTAGAAACAACGTTTGTTGCATCATTCTCCTGTTATCTCTGTAAAGCTGTAATAAAACACTGTGTGCAGTCTAAATAAAGCTGAGTTGACTTTAATAATCCAGGGCAGAATCCTGAATGACACTAATCTGAAAACTGTTGCTGTCGTTCTCAGATCGAGCCGAACAGCATCGCGGCCCGAGACGGTCGGATCCGAGAAGGAGACCGTATTCTACAGGTAACTTGACCTTTGACCTCTTAAACACCTGTGCTTCTGTACATGGGCCGTCGTCTCGTATAGTGTCGGGCAGATCAAGGCTTCGTAGAACACTTAGCGTCTGTTTACACAACACCGTTTCAGCTAGAAACATTAAACTTTTTAGCTGTTCGTTTATGCGGCAGCGGCATTTGGCTGTCCGTTTTTACGCGGCAGCGGCGTTTGGATGTTCGTTTACGCGGCAGCGCCGTTTGGCTGTTCGTTTACGTGGCAGTGCCTTTTTGGTTGTTCGTTCACGCGGCAGCGGTGTTTGGTTGTTCGTTCACGTGCCGTTTGGCTGTTCGTTTACGCGGCAGCGGCATTTGGTTGTTCGTTCACTTGGCTTTTGGCTGTTCGTTCACGCGGCTGCGGCGTTTGGCTGTTCGTTTACGCGGCAGTTGTGTTTGGCTGTTCATTCACACAGCAGCGGCGTTTGGCTGTTCGTTTACACGACAGCGCCCTTTGGCTGTTCATTTACACAGCAGCGGTGTTTGGCTATTCGTTTACACGGCAGCGGCGTTTAGCTGTTCGTTTACACAGCAGCGGTGTTTGGCTGTTCGTTTACGCGGCAGCGGCGTTTAGCTGTTCGTTTACACAGCAGCGGTGTTTGGCTATTCGTTTACACAGCAGCGGTGTTTGGCTGTTCGTTTACACAGCAGCGGTGTTTAGCTGTTCATTCACACGGCAGCGGTGTTTAGCTGTTCGTTCACACAGGAGCGGTGTTTCGCTGTTCGTTTACACGGCAGCGGCGTTTAGCTGTTCATTTACACGGCAGCGGTGTTTAGCTGTTCGTTCACACAGGAGCGGTGTTTCGCTGTTCGTTTACACGGCAGCGGCGTTTAGCTGTTCATTTACACGGCAGCGGCGTTTAGCTGTTCGTTTACACGGCAGCGGCGTTTAGCTGTTCGTTTACACAGCAGCGGCGTTTAGCTGTTCGTTTACACGGCAGCGGTGTTTGGCTATTCGTTTACACGGCAGCGCCGTTTGGCTGTTCGTTCATACGGCAACGGCGTTTGGCTGTTCGTTCACACGGCAGCGGTGTTTAGCTGTTCGTTTACACGGCAGCGGCGTTTAGCTGTTCGTTTACACAGCAGCGGCGTTTAGCTGTTCGTTTACACGGCAGCGGTGTTTGGCTATTCGTTTACACGGCAGCGCCGTTTGGCTGTTCGTTCATACGGCAACGGCGTTTGGCTGTTCGTTCACACGGCAGCGGTGTTTGGCTATTCGTTTACACGGCAGCGCCGTTTGGCTATTCGTTTACACGGCAGCGCCGTTTGGCTGTTCGTTCATACGGCAACGGCGTTTGGCTGTTCGTTCACACGGCTGCAGCGTTTGGCCGCCTGAAATGCACTGGTTCTCAGCGCCTCCTCATGATCATGGGTTCACAGATCGTCGCCCCCAGCGGTGAAACATTGATATTTCGAAGTGTTTCGAGGCGATTGTGCCATAATGAAGCCTCGTTACTGAAGTCAAGTGACTCTGGCGGTGTGATTCACTCTCCAAACCACTGATTCAGAGCAAAAGATTCGTAAAGGTTTGGAAGCTTCATGAAGCAGTGTTTTGAAATGGCCATCGCTAGTGTGGCCCCGAGCGGCTCATTAATCGCTAGCAGCGGCACATTAGCCCTCAGAACGAGCTCCTGATGAGCCTCGGCTACAGGACCTGGAGGAAAGCAGGGTCCCGTCGGGGTCGTTACTCTGATGGAACGTATTTGTAGTTGTCGCTCAGGAAAACATGCTGGAGGTGTTTCCTAATACAGTCATCATCAAACTCTCGAGCTTCAGGAAGAAACATGGCGTTTCTGCGTCGCTAGCGGCTAATCACTAAACCAAATAGACTGCAGTGAGAGAGAGTACATGTAGCTCGTCCTCAGTGTTTCTGTCTTGCTTCGAAACATTCTCACATCGAGAGACAGTTACTGACTGAAGATATTACATCTGGTTTATTAAATAATGAAGTGAGTTTTGCTTAAAACAAGAACAAATATCTGTCAATGTCAATATCTATCACATTATTTTTCACTACACTACACAGTAGTGGCCAAAAGTACCATCCGACCTAGGACCCTATACTCAAATATTATTAAAAAACATCTGAAAGATTTTGTAATCATATTGCGTAGTTTTGTTTGTGATGATAATAATACGATAAAACATGTGACATAATTTTGGTCAAGGCTGTCATTCATTCAAAGAAATGATGAACGCATGCAAACTAGAGATATTAATAAGTGAAAATGTTTGCTTTATCACTTTTGGCCACTACTGTATTTGTTCTTATTTTAATTATTATTTTAATTATATTTGTTCTTGCTTAATTTTTAAATATTTTCCAGAAGAGGTTTAGATACTTGTGCTGGAAAATGAGAAAAACATTTTTTGCAGTGCGTTTTTATGAATTACTATACGCTGCTTCTCATTGGCTGGTGTGTGTGATTGACAGATCAATGGGCGGGACGTTCAGGACAGAGAGGAAGCTGTGGCCGTTCTCACTAATGAAGAAAGCAGGAATATCGTTCTGCTGGTCGCCAGGCCGGAAATGCAGGTACACACACACACACACACACACACACACACACACACACACACAGTTATAAGTCTCATCTGCAAGGCTTATGTACTAAAGTCAACTATTGAGACCTTATTGTGAAGTGTTACCAAACTTCCCGAAATCACAATTTGCTCTATATTTCCTTGCATAACTCCCTCCTGTAATACACACTCATATTTGTGTACTTTGATTTAGTGTGATTCAGATGGTCAGACGTCAACATGTTTGGTTTTCATGTGTAATCGACGTCCAACAGAAGCCTATAAAAACCAACAGCATGTTGTTATCGTTCGTGAAACACGAGTGTGTGTGTGTGTGAGTGTGTGAGTGTGTGTGTGTGTGTGTGTGTGTGTGTGTGTGTGTGTGTGTCCAGACAGCTCATGTGAACATTATTGGCTGTAATTAAACACATGATGAATGTATGACGGTTGAGGCTGTGTGTGTGTTGTGGTTCATTACACAGCACAGATCTGACCATTACCTCAATAATGTGTGTGTGATGCAGACGTCATAAAATGTGACACAGACGTAATGCGTTTCTCACTCCAGAGCCGTAAAAGCACGATGAACACCTGAGTGAGTTTAATGAAGAAATGGCCAGCTCATATTTCATTTCAGAAGACAGAGATGGAGACTATTTTTAAGACCGTTGCCCTTTTGCAAAAAAAAATTTCTATGGAATGAATTTCAAATTTAAAAATGAGAATTTTGTGTGAAATGTGCTTAATTTTAATACACGTCATTTTTTGTTAAACAGGACCAAAAATCCTTCTGTCTACACTTGATCTTGATCTACACTCATGATGTTCTTCGTCTCATTTTCCAGCACAAATATCTCACGATTCTTAAATCAAGACTGGAGAAGAACAATCACTGAAGATATTAAAATCAAAATGTTTTTTTTTCTTAAATCAAGAACAAATATCCGCCAATGTCGAAGAACACACTTGTTTTCCTGTGAACTAAATGATTTTCCTGACCCCTCCGACTGAGATTTGTTCTTGATTGAAGAGTAAATGTAAGCGTCACGTTTCAGGTTATTTCGTGTCTCCAGACAGTAAACGCATCTTGATTTAAGAACGTTTCGATTAGAACTTCATTTTTTCAGCGGTTTATAAATAATTGTTCAGGTAAAGTTGAAATCACACAGACTTAAAGCTAATATCATCACATGATGTCACAACGCGCTGTAATAGTAATTTTCTTTACGCAGAATGAAACTTCTCAGATTTGTATTTATGTATTTGATGTTTAATCTGTGCATTACAGTGCTAGCAGCTAAAGCTAATCTGCAACACTCGTCTTTAGTTTAGAAGCACTTTTATAAATCACAGTTACAACAGCAAACAAACCCCTAAACTCAACACGAGTCCAGGTTTGTGGCTGAATCAACCCAGACGTCTTTGGAGTGGCATCGGCGATGAGATTGACCCTCGTGAGGTGTGTGTTTCAGGAGGAGCCGTGGCTGGACGACGAGCACAGCGAGTTCCTCGAGGAGCTGAAGATGGAGATGCTGGAGGAGCAGAGGAGAGAAGAGGAGGAGGAGAGGAACCCAGCCGAGGTGAGAGAAACTCTTAAATCAAGATTCATTTACTAGAGAATCATCTCATAATAAAGATTTTTTTTTCCCTGCAGGCCAGAGGAGCTTCAGAAGAAAACATCACAGCGTCCTGCTCCTACAACCAGCAGAAGATCAGTCCTGCCGACGGTCCGGAGAAGAAGGTGCTCGCTCAGATCCAGAAGAGACTGTCGCGGTGTCTGCGGGAGGAGAAGGAGCTTCCCGAAGGAGACCGATATCAGCAGCTGCTGGAGCTCAAGTGTCAGATCCGCAACAGCGGCGAGTTCGACCTCTTCTACTCGCGCAGCAGCACCATCGAGTGTAGCGGCGTCCAGCGCGAGCTCCGAATGCTCAACGAGGAGCTGCGCAGCATCGAGATCGAGTGCCAGAACATCATGCGGGCGCATCACCGCAAAGAACCGGGGACGAAGCTCGCGGACATCAGCGAGCACCCGGAGAAGTCGGACAAAGACAGTTCGAGCGCGTACAACACGGCGGAGAGCTCGCGTAGCACGCCGCTAGCGATGGACCGCTCGCCCGACCACAGGATAGTCAGCCTCACTAATCATAGGAACCTCCGTGGATCATCCGTCAGTCCCGATCACAGCAACCCGTCGGAGTCTCCCGCGGAAGACGAGCGAACTTTGAGGACTCGAATTGCCGCTTTATCAAGAGCGTCAGATGCGCGACACTACCAGAGCTACATGGAGTTAGCACACGGTCTGCTAGGCATGAGCGATCCGCAAGTCGTCCAGCCGTCCGAACCCAAAATGGAGTGGAAAGTGAAAGTCAGGAGCGACGGAACCAGATACATCACCAAACGTCCAGTCCGAGATCGTCTACTCCGGGAGCGAGCCCTTAAAATCAAGGAGGAGCGCAGCGGCGGGATGACGACCGATGACGACGCCATGAGCGAGATGAAGATGGGCCGCTACTGGAGCAAAGAGGAGCGTAAGCAGCATCTGCTACGGGCTAAAGAGCAGCGGCGGCGGAGGGAGTTCATGCAGCGGAGCCGGCTGGACAGTCCACTCGGCGCCGGGGAGGTGAGCATCATCCAGCTCAGCCAGCGCAAGATGATGAAGAAGCGGAACAAGAAAATTCTGGACAACTGGATGACCATTCAGGAGTTGATGACGCACGGGGAGAAAGCGGCGGAAGGATCCAAAGTGCATAACGCCTTCCTGTCCGTCACAACTGTATAGATCCTTAGACTTTACCCATGTGGTACGATCTACATTTGCCTCGTTCAATGTGGCAATTTTTATGAGAAGAGACCAGATGAATATTTTTCACACTTTGTTAATGTTTTCTAAGCAGTTAAACAAGTTTCATTGCATTTTTTTGTTACTGTAATATTTCAAGGAAGGTACCTAAGGGAATATTTCACTCAAAGATTGTTGTCATAAGTCACATATTCAACACAAACCTGTATGCCTTTCTAGTTGGATGGGTGGAAAAAACATGATATTGGAGGAAAATATATTTCATTTTTTTGTTTTTGCTCACAATAGTTTGAGAAACTTTTCAAAATTTCATTCACATATTTTTTTTTTTACATTTTTAATTTAAACTTTGCATTAGCATGTTTGCTCACTGAAGTTTTGCTTCCGTCCATTTTTTTGGAACATTTTGAACATGAAAATGTAAAGATATTCGACCCATTACCTTACTTAAGTTTTGCTTTCGTCCACTTGTCAAATTGTCAATTTTTTTTAACAGTGCATTCATTTGCTTACAAAAGTTTTGCTTTAGTCTATTTTTTTTTTTAAATTTTCATTTGCCCGTTTGCTCACTAAAGTTTTGCTTTCGTTCTAAAAATATTTGAAAAATAAAATGTAATATTATAAAATTTTGTTTTTGAACTTTGCATTCACCCATTAACTTCCTAAAGTTTGCTTTCATCCAGTAATATATATTTTTAACTTTGCATGAGCATTGAGCTCGTTTGCTCACTGAAGTTTTGCTTTTGAATGATACATTTTTATTTTGTTTTAAAATAATAAGTTACTGTTTGCTCGAAAAAAAGCAAAACTTTTGCAACATTTGTTGAGATGCAAAATTTTCCAAGTGAACACAAATGCATTAAGATATATATAAATATTTTCTTTCATCTCATATTTTTCCCAAGTCCCTTTTTAACTTTTTCACATGGATGAAAGAAGTTAATTATTAAAGTGTCTCTCTTCCTGTTTTCCATAAAGAAGCATCGCATCAGCTTTGACATTAACGACATCTGACCAATGATCTGAACTCTGACGCATCAGCTTTCAGGTTTGTGACAACATCAGGGGGAAAATGTATTTAATTTTAAGTGAAATATTCCCATATTTTATTTATTTGTTGTTCCTCACATGATCTGAAGTATTTTTCAAATAATGTTTACATTTCAGCAAAATGTGAATTATTGTGCAATCTCCTGCCTTTAATCAGCCTTGCTGAGTCTGTTTCTCAGATGTTGTGGGATTTTTATTGTTTGATTTTTCAACTATCTGCACCAAACCAGCTCTACCTCTCACACACACACACACACACACACACGCTTCCCAAAGTCCATCAAACCAGCCAACATTACAGAAACCGTTAGTTTTCACTTCACTTATATGACCAGCAACGTGACAGGTTTATTGGTGATCAGAGTACAAGGAAACTGGTGGCGATGTAGTTTTTCCTTAAAAGTGTCTGGATTATGATTTGTCGGATGAGAGGTACTGGTTCAACCAAACATACCAGCGTACATCTACACACACACACACACGCTTCCTCTGGTTATAATGCTTCCTAAACGGTACTGTGAGGTTTTATAATGTAGTCCTGCTAGGATAACTCGGTTTAATTCAAGTTAATGTGCATTTCTAGAGCTTTTTCAGATTCGTTTCACACAGGAGTCTGTATAAGAAACCAGTTTCAGTGGATGCAGTTTTTCGTATGTCTGTTTTTATTTCTATTCATTTGGAGCAACGGTTGTACATTGGAATTGTATATTTCTGTACTTGTGTAGTCTGACTCGAGTATCTGTAGTCGTCTCTCTTGGCCAGCTGAATGTGTGGTCATTGTGAAAGTTTGACACTGAATAAATCTTTTCTTCAAACCTTCTGATGTTCATCTAGCACACACTCGCTCTTCCAGAAACACAACATTTAGTTCCTGTTTCTAGTCTTGCATTAACCTTTGAGTGTTCTCAGAAAAGACAAAAAAAAAAAAGTTCATACATTTTATTGAGAATTATAATTTTTTTGTGTGTGTGCATTACAGTAACAAGATTTTGGTGAAAATATGTTTATTAGTCAAGAAAATAATGCATTTGTTCACTAGAGTTTTGCCTTTGTAAAATATTTACATTTTTTTAAATTTGAACTTTGCATTTGCCCATTAATTTATTAATGTTTTGCTTTCATCCAGTAAAATTTTGAACTTGGAATTAATCCACTTAAGTTTTTCTTTCGCACAATACATTTTTTCAAAATTTTTATTCAATTTGAATTCACCTATTTGCTAAAAAATGTTTTGCTTCCATTCAATAGAAGTTCAATTTTGAAACATATTTTGAAAAAAGCACTTCCACAAAAATCTAAATCTACAGTAATCCGGACTCCATCCATTTGGTAGTTTTAATAATTCAGAGGCTCAAAAACACATTATGAAATGAAGGTTAATGTGTTCATCATCATCTTCACCATCACTCCACTCACGTCCATCGGGATCACGTGTGCATCGCTGTGTCCGAGTCGGAGGTGTAGTTAAAGCGATTCGGTGACAGCGCATCAACATCAGAAATATCATCAGATGACGCCACTCCTCCTCCTCCTCCTCTTTCTCAGTTCATCACGATGACCGCAGGGCTCCCGAGACACACACTCCTCTCATTACACACTCGCATCTTTAATAGGCCTGTCGGTATAATGAGTCTGGCGATGTCACTTCATATATTTATGGAGCAGATGATCTTTGATATGCTAATTGAAGTGTGTGTTAATGGCTCTCCTCCGTGAAGCCGGACGCCACATTATCTTGGCAGATTATCTGATGTGTTCATCATCCACTCATGAATACACTGAATAAAGCGATACAGCAGCTGCTTTACAGCAAGAGTTCAAGCAGAAGTGAAGAATCTGTCATCGCTTTCACTGTTTTCTCTTCTGGGAATCACACACACACACACACACACACACACACACACACACACACACTAGGGGTTGACTAGTCGATTAGTCGACTAGTCGACCTTAATTTTTTTTATTTCTTTATTTTTTTTATTGCAGAACTTATACAAAAAAAAAAAAAAAAACAACACAGGGAAGTAAGGCAAGGTGTACAAACAAACAAACAAACAATAGTACCTAACAGAAAATAAGCATCCTGGGTATGCATACATCAAATTATGTAAAACATAAAAAAAGAAAAGCATAATTTAAGGCATCTTGTCTTTGAATAAATCATCAAAATACATCAAAAATTGTTCACTTTTCTTGTTAAGTCTAAGGGACGAAATAAAAGAGTCAAAATCAGCAAGAAAAAGAGACTAGTCGACCTTTATGCAATGCCGTGACGCTTTAAGTTTGACGTCGACTAGTCGCGTTGATCATGTGACACTATGATTGCGCTAATTTTGATACGGTGCGGCGGCGTTGCAGACGACAACAGATGAAGAGACCAGGGGGTCATTACAGCAGGACAGCAGCATTGCATTGGTAGGCTACATAAGTGTATTTGGAAATACTTTAACTTGGCACTATTAAAAACGAAAGTAGCCTAAAAGCATGACGCATCGTGAAAAGACCAGGTGTGTTAATGCCCTCCGAAACTCATTCGAGACGGATTTTAAATTTGAAACCGCACATATTTAAACTGGACTGGAAAACTGAAAAAAAAAACGTATGAGAGCGTGTTAGCCTGTATATATTCATTATATGACGAAGCTATGGCAACACGCATCACCGCAGCTGAGCATCTATACATAAAGCCAACGTGCAAACTTTCGTAAATCAATGTGTAAGTCACAGACTCTTAACACAAAATCATCTCAGGTAAAAGTAAAGAAACAAAATGATCTTATGCTGTCTCTCAGTGCGGTCTTTGATTTTGAAATTGGCTACTGATCAATAAAATGCAGCTCATTACTGTTGCTTTCGGTGACGTGAACTCCGTTAAATCTGCATATAGCTTTAGCTAGCGCGTTTTTTGAAGATTGGATTTATATATTTACGGTAGGAAATTTACAAAATATCTTCCTTGAACATGATCTTTACTCAATATCCTAATGATTTTTGGCATAAAAGAAAAATCGATCATTTTGACCCTGGTTTTGTGATCCAGGGTCTTCATCTTTATGTGCTGTGTGTGTAATCCAGCAGCTCTGTCTGTCTGAGGAAGAGAAACACCGACATCTGCTGCTGAGACTCACACAACACACGTTCAAGCATCACCGAATAATCATTGGATCAGTTCAAGGGCTTTTAGTTCACGATGTGTTTGGGAAACTGTTTCAGTGACTATTTTTTGATGGATCAAAATGTTGACAGTCCTGTATCTGGGTACAGACCAGATATCAGATGATTTCTGCAGTCATAATCACGCCTCAGACTAATGGAGCAGGTCAATTTATTTATTTATTTATTTTTAAGTTTCACTGAACATTTGGTTTGCAACACCGTAAAGTGTTCAAAATTACAAGCAATTAAATTAAGCTTCGACTAAAGTCCCTCTATCATGCATTATTAGATTCTATAGGCCTATTACATTATCTAGAGTAAAATAAGCATTGTACAAAGTACTGACATTCAGTACAACCGGTGCCGTTTATTTAGAATGCATTCAAATGTAATTTACGTCTTTTAGTTTTTCAAAAGATTTAAAGTACCGTGTTTTGAAGAGTGCGCATGTGCGAACGTGCTCTAGGCTATGTAAGAACGAGCCAAATATTGAGTCTGGTAATAAAGCAAAACAACTGAGAACAATTAGAAATAGTCCTCAGATGCCATGTCTGTAATTTATATTAAAAAATCTAGCGTTAATTGGATCTCAAACCGTTTCATCAATTAGTTATTACTCCACCACGTGTGCAACCAACGTGGTTGAATGATAGCCTACTTTGCGACAATTAGTTTCGCGAAACAGTCGCGACTAGCTAGTTGATTTCTTCAACGTTACATCTTACTTTAAACCAGCGAACTACGCTCTCCTGCGAATGTTCGTTGTAACGATGCTTTCGGGAAACGCCGACTCTTTGAACTATGCTGATAACGACGGAACTTGCGACCTTAGTTTACTAACGATGCTTTCGGGAAACAGAAAACAGAGATGAAATCATGTCAGAACTCTAGTTTATCTGTACAGTTCTGGAGAAAACAGAGATGTCATTACAGTCAGACCAATAATAATAAGACAATATTTAAAATACACTAATAATATTGTTGAATATTAAATCCCCCCTCACCTGATGATCCCAGTTCACTGATCATTGTGGACCATTCAAAAGAGTTTACCTTGGATATTATAAACGTATTTAACTTGTTTTGCCTCTTTAATGTTTTCGTAGTGTTGCAGCATCAAAATCAAAATGTGTTTATATTTACAAAAATACAATTATTTTGTTCTTTTGTCCGTGAGATAACGGTTCAAGAGAGTTTACAAATCACTGATTCTTGATTTTAATCCGTGTTACTGGATTTTCCAGAGTTTGGATTGTTCATTGTTCTGTAATATAGTCTTTCCATGGATTCAGATCTGGGAAATCGTGCCGGTGGGTTTGGGCCTATGAGAGACAATTTATTAATGAGTTAAAAATCAAGTCATGACTGCATTATTCTTCATGTGTGTGGGTGTGATTAATAAATGATGGCATTTCTTTAACATGCACTGGATATAAAATTACATGATTTCTGATTCTTAATATTTAGCTTATGATAAAATCCAAAACAAAACATCAAACCCACTTTTAAATGAATAAGCAATGATTTAATGTCTTTATGAAGTTTCAGCGTCAAGTCATACCTCCTCCTCCGGGCATTTTCATCACAATTAAAAGAACAGACAAATGTCTAATTTTATAAAACCCAAGTGTCAGATCGTCTTCCGGTGGATCTTTTCCAAAAATCACACGGAAATTACTTGGGTCTGAGAAAAGAAAACATTAACATGATGAACAGCTCAAATAACATGTGACACATGAACATCAAAATAATTCATAAACAGAGACCCCTTTAACAACAAATGCTGTTTATGAACAGATAACTGCTAATTTATTTAATTATTTAGTGCAGTTATTTAACTCTTTGTCTTAATGCCAAAAGAAAAAGAAGAGACTGTCATTGCTCTGTTATCTGGAGAGTTATTACCTGGAGCTCCAGGAAACTTCTCAATGAATTTCTTCTTCAGTTGTAGGATGGTGGTTTTCTCGAACTCCTCTAATGAATCTGCCACATCTAAAGGCTTATTCTTCTTGTCATTAAAGTTG
The DNA here is from genome assembly GCF_988280905.1 of Pimephales promelas. Taxonomy (NCBI): domain Eukaryota; kingdom Metazoa; phylum Chordata; class Actinopteri; order Cypriniformes; family Leuciscidae; genus Pimephales; species Pimephales promelas. The sequence continues at coordinate 26,390,824 of NC_142793.1, forward strand.
ATGAGGACCTGAAACACCATTCTGGATCTGTTTTAGCAGAAAATGCACATGGAAGAAAAAGGAGTTGTTAGATCGCTGTAAGTTACAAAAGCGATTGTGCAGTTTCACTTTCACTTGCTGTGTTTTAAAGGGGTGTGTGTAACAGATCATGACCCACAGGTAACTGCTCAACACAGATTAGGAAAACATCAATCTGAACAATGTTAGTGTGCTCTTGTGTTTATTGAACTTTATGGTTTTAAAATAAAAGACTTTAAAAATAGACATCATGAAGTAAATGGCTGTGTTGTGTGTGTGATATTTTTTTAAAAGGAGTCACACGAAGTGCAAATGAAGATTATAACTTTAGTAGTTGATGTTTTTGTTAGAACTTTATGGAGTAAAGTTGTATGGTAATTATAGTAAAGACCAGAAGCTGACGTGGAAAATGCTCATGAACACCCCTCATGTGGTGTTTTCCACAGGGCAGCTCACAGAATATTTTGATGCGAGTTGAGATGAGATAACCTTCAATATTATTCAAAATGACGGAAAGCAATGCAATAGTCGTGAATAAAGGGTAACTCCAAAAATAGATCAATCCAAAAAAGTTTATTGGTGAACATGTTGAAGAATGAAGATTAACAGACAGGTTGTCAATTCATTTAGTGAATAATAATTCATACAATTCATTCATATGAATAACGTGGAGGAAAGTCACGTGATCATCTGTGTGTTTTCTTGAGAAACAGCTCCATCTGCTGGTCATTCATGAGTTCATCATGACAGTCATGTATTTTATCATGTTCTATTACGCCATATCACACAGATATGATTTCAGCTCATTATACTGAATCAATGTATTCAAGAATTCATTGCGAAACGCACGACTCAGTGTTCACTTAATATTTATCTGGGCCTACAGCAAACGATTGACAGCTCAACCAATCAAACGCTCTGTTGTGTAGCACGTGACGGATCGCGGAAGTGCGCTCGGAGGGTCGCTCTGTGTTTATCAGATGTTCTCAGTGTCGAGTGACCCGTAAACAGCAGCAAACACAATTAACTGGCTAACTGTAACACTTATACTAGTACAACCGACAAACAAACATTCATTATGAGCGTTTAACCCACCACAGGTATGTTGTTATTTCAGTGTTTCTTCAGAATAACTTCAGTTTATCGCGTGACCCTGTCCAACAGTCCCATATTTACAGTCAGACTCATATCTCATCTAATATGTGTTTTGGACAGACATGAATGTGTTATTATATATATTACAGATGGAATGTCATGTTAACTTCTAATAAACAGACAAATTCTAGTTTATGAAGGATATGTGAAATGACATGATATTAGATTAATACTGTCTCAATTATACATTTCATATATTAAGATATTGTTAAGAGCAAACACAAATCTAAACAGTGTTTTTCACTAATTATTATTGTTGTTGCCTTGGTAAAACTGTACAATACAGTGAGGTGTCATTCCCTTATTTTATTTCATACTAAAGGAGATTCATAATCATAAATTCATAATTTAGTATAGCTATATTAACTATACTAGTGAAAACTATAGTAAGATTAAACTACTCTAGAACATGGACAGGTTGAGATGTTCATGATTAAACACATTTACCCATTTGTGTGATTTAGTATGCAGATATTAAAATAGTTACACACCATAGTTGTATCTGTTTATTCCAATAATAATCTCAGTATTTTAGTAATAAACACTTTGCCTAATTGTCATGAAATTGTACTTAAATGAGTTGATTTGATATTAGGGTAAATATATGGTGGCTTATTTCTGCCACGTAATTACAAATAAAAAAGTTTGTGACCTTTTATGGCCTTATATTTAGAATTTTCAAATATTTATCAAATATGATAAAATATTGATTCTACATCAAAAAATGCTTAAGTACACAAAAGTAAAATCCCTTTTCAGTCTTTTTCCTTAACTTTTTTAAATAAGAAAAAAAAAAAAAACTTTTTAGGACACAAATTATAGCCTGCAATTTCATGATTTGTTGTAAAAAAAAAAAACATTAATTTTATTTTTAATTTAATGGGCTAAAATGGTCTGTGATGCAGTTCAGCAGTGTTTCGTTTTTTTGTTTTGTTATTTTATCCAAATTTTATTTTGATATCATTATGTATTATCATTAAAACATAACGGTTCATTCTAAGTAAGGTCTTTCTACACCACTGAAAACCAGGGGTGTAAAGTAACGAATTACAAATACTCACGTTACTGTAATTAAGTAGTTTTTTTCAGAAATTGTACTTTTTTGAGTAAGTTTAAAATTGTGTAATTTTACTTTTACTTGAGTATATTTTAAGTGATGTATCGGTACTTTTTCTCCGCTATTTTTCTTCTGTTTGTGGCCGTTACTCGTTACTTGTTTTAATTTTATTTTTATCCATCAACGTGATTGGATCGAGTAATCGGTCTCGTGACTGTCATCAATTCAACTTAAGCATAGTTTTACTATTTTAAAACTTTAACCGCCTATTCCTGCTTTTACTCGTGACTGCTGTGGAAGTGCATTCATCACGCATCAATTCAATCCAGATATCAGCGTCTTCCTCTTATATGCTAAGGTACATTTCTGCCTAATATGATATTTATATAGACTGGACTGTCTACATGGCCTATTTGGTCTGAGGTTGGGGGAATTGCGAGACGAGTTCACAATGCGGTGAATTCCCGCTCCCATTTACTTCATAATCTTATTTTAGAGAGACGCGCGTCACGATCTGTGCACTGCCGCGTCTCGCGCTCGCCATGCCGCCAGATTCAGAATCAGTGCATGTCGTTAACTTGAACTGCATTTGTTAATAAGAAATTAGCACAGCTCGTTAATAAACAACGTTTTTTGATTGATCCATTATACGATCCGTCTTCATTTGGCAAGTGCACTTCCGCAAGACTTCCGCAAAAACATTGTTCATGTTGAACTTTTTTTTTGTGTGTGGATGCTGCTGATAAAACAGCTTCGCCGAGACTTCAGAGACAAAGTGTGTTTGTTTGTTTCTTTTGTAAAAGTTTCCTGGATATAACTTCCCTATTCAATGCACAATTTTCCTTACAAATTATATTATCAGCATTACAATGTGAGTAAATGTAGCCGTGTAAAATGTAAGGGATGATGCCACCCTTCTAGAACAATGTGCATTTACGTTTAAATTGTAACATATTTAATAGCATGGAATTAAAGTGTGTAATTAGTGTTAGCTCACTTTCTTAGCCTTTTTCAGTGCATTAGTTGAGGTAATATGATAATATTAGTGATTCTCATTTATCAAAACACTAACATTGGTACCGTTTTGGAGAGAAATTGGGCATTTTTTAATCTCTCTATTTAACCCATCTCTTGGTGTGTGATGCTGAACTATCATATGACTTTCTAAAGGTTTTTGAATTCTTTGCACAGTTATGAATATTGATATTTTATGTGCAACATAGCATGCTCAGGCCCAGTGGTTTTTCGCCTAATTTTAAATGTTTTTTCCCCCAAATAATATGATTTAAATGGTGATGAGTGTACTGATTTGATGCATTTTAAAAAGATTTATGATAGATATTCTTCAATCTCTCTTACAAACAGCAAAATATAATGTGAATTACAGTATGTGCAATTTTTTTTTATTTATAAATTGTAGTGCACAGTGTTTATTATAAGGGGTAGAATCCGCACCTCAGTACTCACTACTCACTACTCTTGAGTACTTTTAAATAAGCTACTTTTTTACTCTTACTCAAGTAGTTTTTTGGACAAGTACTTTTTACTCTACTCACACTACATTTTTTGGAATGTAATGGTACTTTTACTTGAGTATGTTTTTTCAGTACTCTTTCCACCACTGCTGAAAACGTAGTTACGAACATGATATTGCATTTCTGTCAACAGATCCTCCTTAATATTCCACGCTGCAGCTTTGAGTGTGTGTGAGCTTCCGCTGATGAAGAGTCGTGAGGATGACTGTGGTGTGGCTGCTGGACTGTGTGTGCCACAGACCGGGGTGTGTGACCGTCGCCCTCTGCTGGTCCCCGCGGACGAACCCCTTCTATAGACCGCCGCTCAGGAGGTTCTGGTTCTGCCGGGTCGGGTCACACACAAACACCTGTGCCTTCAGCACGTCTCCGCGGCAGGAGTCGGCGGATCTGAGGCGTCGCTCGTCCCGTCTGCACGCCGCTCTGGACTCGGTTCGGAAAGCAGTGCGCGGGACGCGAGCGGAGATTTTGTCCCGACTCAAAGCGGTGAAAGTGAACTCAACACCGCCTCTTTTATTACAGGCCCCGCCCTCTGCACCCCAGACTCCGCCCTATACACACAATGCCCCGCCCACTGCATCTGAAGCCCCACCCCCTGCACTTGCTGCTACGCCAACTAAGATTCAAGAACAGAAAGAGCACGGCGTGACCAAAACAGCCCCGCCCACTGCACCTCAGGCTCCGCCCTCCACCTACAATGCCCCGCCCACTGTCACTCAGGATCCGCCCTCCACACACAAGGCCCCACCCACTGCACCTCAGGCTTCACCCTCCGAACTTGCTCATAAAGCAATTAAGATCCAAGAACAGGAGCATGAAGTGACTGCAACATCCCCGACCACAGCACTCCAGGCTCCGCCCTCCACATACAAGGTCACACCCATTGCACTCCAAGCCATGCCTTCCACACATAAGGCCACACCCACTGCAGATCAGGCTCCACCTTCTTGTGTTTCTCCTGCAACTAAGAATCAAGTACATGAAGCAGCCCCGCCCACTACACCTCAGGCCCCGCCCACCTCTCAATCCACACCCCTTTTCCACCCGTGGTCTCTCAGCACTCATCTGGGCGAGACCTACGACTACCTGTCCCACCACATCAACTCTTACTTCAGAGGCGTCACTAAACCCGACCGAGCCGTCGCTCCGCCCCCGCCCTCGCGCCCGGAAACCCCGCCGTTCTCTCTCGGCAACTACATCACGACATCAGCGCCGAGCGTACAGGCCTTCGTGGGGACCTACATCAGCCCGCTGGTGCCCCGCTTCCGCTCGGAGGCCAGGAGAGTGTCGACGGAGGCGGATAAAGCGGACGGAGCGTCCGAGAGCCGAGAGCGGAGCGATGAGGAGGAGAGAGCCCGACGCCTGCGGATCCAGAGAGAGAAGGTGTGTGACGACTCATAATCAAACATCTGAATTACACATAAGGCCGGGTTTATATTAAAGGAGACATATCTCGTTTATTATATTACCGGCCCTTAATCTGCTCGTTTATGATATTACTCCACAACAACTACACAAACGTCTCCGCTAACATTCAGAAACGTGTAAAAGTGAAGCTCTCCCTGAGCTAAAGCTGCTGTTACTCCTGATCCTGGATCAGTCAGATCCGCCTGTGTTGATATTGCCGGAGTCTCTGAAGCTCGCGTGAAGGCCCCGCCCTCTTCTGGATGGAGGCGGAGCTAAAGCTCATTTGCATTTAAAGGGACACACACACAAACGTGTAAATTTGACAAGCTATAATGGATTATCTGGTGGTGTTATGACCTGTCACCGCTCTGATGTCTTCAGAGATTGACCTCTGACCCTGGTTTTGCAGATCGTGGCGCGGGTGAGTGTGGATAACCGGACCCGGGCTCTGGTTCAGGCCCTCCAGCGGGCGTCGGACGAGCCGGGTCTCTGTGTCCGGCGGGTGGAGGAGCTCAATCTGCATCTGCTGGAGTTCCCGGAGACGCGGGCCGCGGCCGTCAAGGTCAGTCCTGTCCCGCTCAGTGCAGCGGCTGCCGAGAAAGACAAATTATGACGTCAAATTTATGACGTCAAAATTAACGATAAATTTGAAATTGTGACATGCCAAATCAGAGACTTTCTTTGTCATAATTGTGACTTTTTATTTCATAATTATAATTTACAAACGTATTCAAATTTTCTTTTGATGTGGAAACAAGAACATTGAGTCACTGCAGCTGATTAGCATAAGGCCCGCCCACTGATGTTCATCTGTGTGTGTGTGTGTGTGTGTGGTCCAGGAGCAGGCGGTGCCGGTTCTGCTGCGTCTGCTCCGGGCTGCTGACGGCTCTCTGAAGGCCCCGCTCCGATTGGCTCTGGCTCTGCTGGGCTTCGTCCAGCCCGTGAGGAACCGTGGAGTCCGGATCCTGGCCATCGACGGCGGCGGAACCAGGTGACCCGAACGCTCCCGCCGCTGTGCTGAGACCGTCCACACATGCTGACCCCACTCTCTGTGTGTGTGTGTGTGTGTGTGTGTGTGTGTGTGTGTGTGTGTGTGTGTGTGGCAGGGGTCTGCTGGCTCTTCAGACGCTGCGCCGGTTGCAGGAGCTGACAGGGAAACCCATTCACCAGCTGTTCGACTACATCTGTGGCGTCAGTACAGGTGTGTGTGTGTGTGTGTGTGTGTGAGAGAGAGAGAATGAGTGAGTGAGTGAGTGAGTGAGTAAATGTGTGTTTGTACCTACTTATTTGACAAGTGTGTGTGTGTGTGTGTGTGTGTGTGTGTGTGTGTGTGTGTGTGTGAGAGAGAGAGAGAATGAGTGAGTGAGTGAGTAAATGTGTGTTTGTACCTACTTATTTGACAAGTGTGTGTGTGTGTGTGTGTGTGTGTGTGTGTGTGTGTGAGAGAGAGAGAGAATGAGTGAGTGAGTGAGTAAATGTGTGTTTGTACCTACTTATTTGACAAGTGTGTGTGTGTGTGTTCAGGTGCGATATTAGGCTTCATGCTGGGTGTGCTGCAGCTGCCTCTAGAGGAGTGTGAGGAACTCTACCGGACGCTGAGCTCTGACGTCTTCAAGCAGAACGTGATCGTGGGAACCGTGAAGATGAGCTGGAGTCACGCCTTCTACGACAGCCAGATCTGGGAGAAAGTGCTCAAGTGAGTCTCAGAACCATCAGATGATCTTATATCAGAACCTCGGACCATCAGATGATCATATATCTGTAATAATGTCCCAGTCGAGTGTGTCTCAGAGTTCTGCCTCTGCACAGGGAGAAGATCGGCTCGGATCTGCTGATCCAGACCGCCAGGAACCCAGACTGTCCGAAGGTACGGCTCAAGATCCTGCAGTTCTGATGCTGTGTGTGTGTGTGTGTGTGTGTGCAGGGAAAAGCTATAACTCAAGTTGAAACTATGACAAATTGAATCAAAATGATGACATCCTAAGTCATAATTATGAGATCGACATTTTGTACTTTTTAAATAAATTATGACTGTCAAAATTATGAATTTCAAAAGTTGAAATTATGTCAAAAAGTCAAAATTATAATATTATTTTGACTTTTTATCAATTAAGTCCAAATTAGGACATACTAAATCTTAATAATGAAAAGTTGAACTTATGACATAAAAAATATTGGGACTTTTACATTTAATTGTCATAAGGTGAAATTATGGTATAGGTATAATCATACTATAGTCATGATTATGGGATGGACATTTTATTTATGACATATTTTCAGTCAAAAGTCCAATTTATGACATACTAATTTATAACTATCAGAATTTTGACATAAAGAGTCTGAGGGAAAGTGAAGTGAATAGCATGGAAGGTGTGTGTGTGTGTGTGTGTGTGTGTGTGTGTGTGTGTGTGTGTGTGTGTGTGTGTGATATCAGCAGTGTGATGTTCCTCCACCAGGTGGCGGCGGTGAGTACAGTAGTGAACCACGGTCCCCCAGTGAAGGCGTATGTGTTCAGGAACTACACGCTGCCGGTCGGGGCTCTGTCTCATTACCGCGGCGGCTGCCGGCACCGGCTCTGGGAGGCGATCCGGGCGTCTTCTGCTGCTCCCGGATACTTCCAGGAGTTCGCTCTGGGTCACGACCTGCACCAGGTGACACACTTCACACACTTCCCTTCACAATAACGTCCTCTTGCCGAGGGCGGGGCTATAACCTGTCACTCACATGAGATCAGCCAATAGCAAACCACAACCATCCAATCAATTACCCACTCACACAATCAAGCCCCGCCCACATGTGCTCGATATACGACACTATAGAGATCCATGTTCATTTAGATTAGTGTGTGTATGTTGCAAATAAAAAAAAATGTAAAAAAACATGTTTTCCTCCTCTGATCACATGACCGCTGTGACTCCTTCAGTCTCGACGTGTGTCAGAGGGAGTTATGGGTAGGCAGGTGTCAAGTGTGTGTGTGTGTGTGTGAGACACAGACTGCAGCACAACAGCTCTTGTGTTTGTTCAGTTCTTCATTCTCACTGTCTCCTGTGAATCAGACGAGTGTGTGTGTGTGTGTGTGTCGCTGGAGATATGAAGCCTGTTTCCGGAATAATGCATTGTAATGAAGTGAGTTTGTGGTTGACGTGTCATTGTGACTCGAGGTCAGGAGAGGTCATTACGCCTCATTATCCAATTACGCCTCCGTGACCTCTGACCTCTGCAGTCACAGGCTTCAGAGGAGCTGCCAGTAGAGCTGATGAAGCATGTGAGAGAAGAGAGACTGAATTGATGCGTTATTCTGTAAGCAAGCCTGAATATCCTCAGTGAGTGATGGAAGAATGTTTAGATGTGTGTGTGTGTGTGTGTGTGTGTGTGTGTGTGTGTGTGTGCTGGAGAACGAGACACTGATATAAGCTGATATAAACACACTCTTGATGAACACAGTGAGATGTTTCCAGGACGTTCATGTTGAGACTGAATCAAGTCGGATGTGTTTTATTTATCAGAATGGCCCTCTATCTCGCTCGACCTCTTTGACCTTTGACCCGGCCGTGTTTGGCTGCTTGATGTTGCCGTTTAACAGAGAGTGACATTAGCAGGCCGCGTGACCTTTGACCTGCCGAACACTTGAAGGAAGATGATCTCTGTGAGCCTCAGAAGTGTTGTATGAGACTGAGAGCGTCAAACACTCACTTAATGTCTGGAAAGTGGCGTATCCCAGAGTCAAACTCAGTATATTTTATCAGGATTTGATTGGATTGTGAATGTTATTGGCTAATATTAATTTCCCCGCCCACACGGTCTTGATGACATCATCAGAAAGCAGTCAAGAGTTTCTGCTGTGATTTAGGAGGATCGTGATCGTTTATGAAGAGGATGTGATGTGATTCGTCATTACTGTGATTGACAGGTGTCTAACTGATGATGTCATGCTGAACTGAGCACTGTGACTCAGAGCAGGGCATCATGGGTAACAAAGATTCCTGCGATCTGCACTTTCAGTGTAAAGAGATAACATCCTTAGTTACTACAGTCAAAAGAAATGTTTAATTTTTTCCCATGTTTAAAATGTTGCAGGTTTTCTTAATTGAATTTTAATAATCAAAAAGCATGTCTAATGATTTTAAGCTAAGTATTTGATTCTTTATTTAAAAAAAGTACAATCATTTTTCAGAATAAGCCTTTCAGAAATCCTTTAATTTTCCTGGATTTAATTAAAATGTATTATCAAAAACGGTGGTAATCAAGCAAAGTCATAAAACATTAACAATTTAATAATTGTTTAAATGAAAATGCAACTATTCCGTTTTTTTTTTTTTTTTTTGACAAACAGAGGTCTACTGTTTAAATGAATATTCTTTAAAATACATAGTTTGGATCATTATAAATCCAGTGAAGTAATAGCCAGAAAAATATATTTGTTTTGAGATTTAACCGTTTATTGAACCGGATCATTTCTAATAATCATGATTATTTAAATTAAGGATGTATGATAATCAAGTAAACCTGCTGAAATATTACTAACAATATTAAAGATTAAAGAAAGACACGAGAAGCATGAGCTGAAGTTTGTACAATCCTCCTGAAGGACTTTTACTTGATAAAGTCTAATCGACCAATCACAGAAGGACTGGAGGAGATCGACGGGGTTATCAGAGCCTAATCTGATTCGCTATCTTCATAGAGTTAATGTGTGTGTGCAGGACGGTGGGATGCTGATCAACAACCCCACGGCTCTGGCCATCCACGAGTGCCAGTGTCTGTGGCCGGACGTCCCGCTGCAGTGTGTGGTGTCTCTGGGAACCGGCCGCTTCGAGAGCGTCAGCGGCAGCAACAGCGTCTCCTTCACCAGCCTGAAGACCAAACTCAACAACGTCATCAGCAGCGCCACCAACACCGAGGGTTACTCCACTCTTACTCACTCACTCACCCATAACTACACCAACACCGAGGGTTACTCCACTCTTACTCACTCACTCACCCATAACTACACACACACACACACACACACACACACACACACACACACACCAACACCGAGGGTTACTCCACTCTTACTCACTCACCCACCCATAACTACACCAACACCGAGGGTTACTCCACTCTTACTCACTCACTCACCCATAACTACACCAACACCGAGGGTTACTCCACTCTTACTCACTCACTCACCCATAACTACACACACACACACACACACACACACACACACACACACCAACACCGAGGGTTACTCCACTCTTACTCACTCACCCACCCATAACTACACCAACACCGAGGGTTACTCCACTCTTACTCACTCACTCACCCATAACTACACACACACACACACACACACACACACACACACACACCAACACCGAGGGTTACTCCACTCTTACTCACCCAGAACCACACACACACACACACACACCAACACCGAGGGTTACTCCACTCATACTCACTCACTCACTCACTCACCCAGAACTACACACACACACACACACACACCAACACCGAGGGTTACTCCACTCATACTCACTCACTCACTCACTCACCCAGAACTACACACACACACACACACACACACACCAACACCGAGGGTTACTCCACTCATACTCACTCACTCACTCACCCAGAACTACACACACACACACACACACACACACACACCAACACCGAGGGTTACTCCACTCATACTCACTCACTCACTCACTCACCCAGAACTACACACACACACACACACACACACACACACACACACCAACACCGAGGGTTACTCCACTCATACTCACTCACTCACCCAGAACTACACACACACACACACACACACACACACACACCAACACCGAGGGTTACTCCACTCATACTCACTCACTCACTCACTCACCCAGAACTACACACACACACACACACACACACACACACACACACCAACACCGAGGGTTACTCCACTCATACTCACTCACTCACCCAGAACTACACACACACACACACACACACACACCAACACCGAGGGTTACTCCACTCATACTCACTCACTCACTCACTCACCCAGAACTACACACACACACACACACACACACACACACACACACACACACCAACACCGAGGGTTACTCCACTCATACTCACTCACTCACTCACCCAGAACTACACACACACACACACACACACACACACACACACACACACACACACACACACCAACACCGAGGGTTACTCCACTCATACTCACTCACTCACCCAGAACTACACACACACACACACACACACACACACACACACACCAACACCGAGGGTTACTCCACTCATACTCACTCACTCACTCACTCACCCAGAACTACACACACACACACACACACACACACACCAACACCGAGGGTTACTCCACTCATACTCACTCACTCACCCAGAACTACACACACACACACACACACACCAACACCGAGGGTTACTCCACTCATACTCACTCACTCACCCAGAACTACACACACACACACACACACACACCAACACCGAGGGTTACTCCACTCATACTCACTCACTCACTCACTCACCCAGAACTACACACACACACACACACACTGTTACTCACATGCTATTATCTTTTTAGAGGTTAAAATTAGTCCTGCGGGAAATTGACGTCAATACACACACTCTATAGGTTTTCACATGACATGTCGGATGATTGACAGCCGTCACTCTGGTGCAGATTACCCATAACTCTCTCTGCTGAGTGTCTCAGTGATGCAGCGTTCATACAGCAGCGCTGGAGATTAAACACGATCACGCAGGTTATTAATAAATGCCAGATTAGCGCCCTTCCTCCAGTGCATCTGATCACACGCGCGCATGAAGAACTCCTTTAAACACCTTTAAATATAATAGTTTTCTTTTAAAATTTGCACACGTGCATAAAATCTTAAAATGCATGCACTTAATTAAGACAAATAATTATTTCATCTAATATGAAAACATGCACATTAATTATAATATGCAATTCATTGATCATTTTGGAAAAAACATTGTTATTATTGATATACGATTCCCATTAAATTATGATTTTGTTCTCTTGAACACAAGTGCTTTATTCACTGAATGTTTAATGCAATATTGCAATTTTTACAAAAAGTTAAATGTGCAACTTGGCCATAGACACCCGATGTAGATTTAGTCATTTATAATGTTTGTTTATCAAGCTCATAAAGCACAGTGCAGATGCTATTAAACACTCTCTCTCTCTCTCAGAAGTGCACACTATGCTGGACGCTCTGCTGCCGCCCAACACGTACTTCCGCTTGAACCCGTTCCTGAGCGAGGACGTGTCTCTGGACGAGAGCCGGCACGAGAAGCTGTGTCAGCTGCAGAGCGAGGCGCAGGAGTATCTGCAGAGGAACCAGGAGAAGCTGAGCCGAGCCGTGGGCGAGCTGACCCGAGAGAAGACACTCGTGCAGACGCTGAGGGAACGACTGAAGCTCACAGCGCTCCTGTACGGCCTGTAGCCGCGGTGAGTCGGCTTTCATCCATTATAGAGTAGTCATCTTAATATCTATATACTTATTTTAAATTAAACAGTTCGGTTCAGATATCATGGCTCGGTATGATTTTGATGCAAAAATAGAAGGTATTTATTCTTAAGTCTGGTATTTTTTTAATGCTTTTATTTCTCGCGCTTCTCACTCTCAGCTGAACCTACCCGATGATGTTTCGAGCTTCGTGTGAGGACTCCGGGTCGGATGATGACGAGTGGCTGCGGTTCAGGAATTAACCAGCAGATTATTGAGGTGTTCATGGGACAATCTCTTATGTTTTGTTGATCATCAGTGTTTCATGTTGTGACCTACAGCCATATCTTGTACTGACGGTTAGATCAGAACATGTAAGTGAAAGGGATTTTGAGAATCAGGACCATGCAGGCCGTGGTGATGCCCTGTGGGGTTTAACGGTTCCCTGTTTAGCTTTATAAGGACTGCCGGGTCTTGAAGTCTTCCCTGTGTTCATGGAAAGACAGGAGTTGTACTATTGTTGGCATTAACAATTTACCATTTATTTAAGATTTATTTATTTACAATTTTATTTATTAATTTTTTGAGAGAAAATTTTCTTGTGAAGAGACTGAACTGACCAGGTTTTCTGGATTCGCTCCTGCTGTCGCTGTCTGAGGGCCGTGTGGTGAAGGCTTGGTGCAAGTACTCCAGACAGACAGACAGAGATTATTGAGAAACGGCCACAACAACAACAATAAAAACCATCTCGATTCATTGCACAAACCTTTTTGGGGCTTAAAAATGCAAAAAAGTGAAACCACCCTCCGGAAATCTTTAAAGCGCTCCCCCGCCGCGCTCCCGTGTAAACGGTAAAAACGCGAAGGTCTGCTTGACAGTGAAGGTTACGCAGGCGCGCGGGCTCGGTGTTGCTGTAGTATGCACGCTTAGCCGCCTGGAGTGCACACTACAGTGAATTTCACACAGTTTTGCGTCACCATCTGCACGCGGATTTCCCACCCAAAACGCTCGTCTAAACGCAGAATAAAAAGTGATGACGCAACGCCACTTTAGCGTTTTCTCTTCAGAATCGTTTCCATGTAAACATAGCCTTAGAGATTGCTCTTTTATTCATTCATTGGTAGGCCTAAATCATTAATCAACTATTACCAAAATCTCCTGGAATACTTTGCTAATAATAATAACAGCGGTCAAAGACAATAATTAAAAAGTGAAATAATAATGCTGATAATAATATGGGAATGCAAGCAGTTAATTTACTTAATCTAGTTTTTTTGTTTGTTTGTTTTCTTCATCAGAATGGTACGAAACTTGCCCTGCGTCTCAATGTCTTTACTATCCATCATCAACGTATGTGAGATTGTATGAGATCATAAAACATGAACATAATTCGAAAAGGTTGAATAGTCCTGACTCCTGAAAGAAATAGCCGGTCCCTTTCTTTCCCCGTCTCTGGCTATGGTCAGTCCACTCCGCGTGCATTAAAAATTAATGGGAAAGGAATTTCATCAAGTGGAAATGTTTGGTATTGCGCCCAAACAAAATCTTACTGAAGAGTTTTTTGTTGTTGTTGTTTTTTGAGATATCAAATTCAAATTTTAAATTTGTAACACAACTTGTAGATTTATGGTAATGGCTTTGATTTGCTCGTAATTTTAGAGTAAAACTTGTTTTGAAAAATTTATAGCCTATATCATATAAAAATTGCATATATTATTAGGCCTATTGTGCATTTTTCATAAAAAATAAACCCCACTTTGAAAAACGAGTCGTTTGCTGAGGCTGGTGTCAATAAAAGCTTTTCTGCTGAACTTCACATGGAGATATTAGCATTAAAATCACTGCAATAAAAACACGATTTCCTTATAAACCTTACAGTTTGAAGTCAACTTGAGACAAAAAAATGCACTCACGATGCAAGACTTTCATCAGTGGTCACAGACAGAACACAGTCGAATTCACTGGCATCTTCAGTGTGTGTCCACTCAGATGAGACTAGGAGCTTCATTCGGTCTGTGACCTCAAACAACAGCTTCAGATTCACTACAGTCTAGAAAAAGAGAGTTTCTGTTAAAGTGACTGTTAACAGTCACCACACTTCAGTCAACACACTTCAGTTACGTTATTACATTCTGTTTCATATATATATATATATATATATATATATATATATATATATATATATATATATATATATATTCATAGTTAGTTAAGAAAGGGTTACCTATTTTAAAAGGGAACATCATATTTACGGATCCAGGGCAAACCCCAGTGCCAGTATTCATAAAGATCTAAGAATCCTCTTAATTTAGCTTAAAAAACTTTTATGTAGGAGTCTTAGTTTAAGAGTGATCCGGGACCGATCTAAGAGCTACTCTATTTTAAATTGAATTCTGGGAAATCTCCAGACATGTTTTGCCTCGTCCCACCGCGCATCCAGTGGGAAACCACAAAACAAGCTCGTCAGCTCAGGCTGGTGGAGCTGGAGCACTGCGCGTACCTGAGAGAGCTCTGCGCGCGACCGAGATCCGCGGGCATTACTGGAGAGGAGCGCTCGCGCGCGAAGAGTCCAGTCAGTCACAGCGCAGGACAGAGACAGTCACAGTACCGCAGACCGGACCAGAACCGGGGCCAGAATCAGCACCAGCATCAGGACTAGGACCAGGACCAGGACCAGGACCGAGCGGGTTTCATTGGGTCAGTAGCGGATGTTTCTTATAATATATTTCGGTTTAATCGCGTGATTCATGAGTTTTGTGCGGAGGAACGCGCCGCTGTCAAACGCTATAAACGGTTTATAATCGCTAAATTCTCGTTTTCCACATGATTGTGAGGTAAATAATGTGAGATATGTTATTTTATGAGGTAAAATCCTCTCTTGTACTGCAGATGTGACGGTTTCAGGCGATACTTCTCTCTTATTTTGTCTCGTTTGTTAATGTATTAAGTGTCAGACAGAGACAGTCTGTAATGAAATACAATTTCTGTAATACTCTATTATGTTGTGTTGTTTAGTGTTATGTTGTGTAATGTGATGATAATGTTGTAGTAGTTGGATGTGTTCAGGTGACGCGAGCAGGTGCGGCGCGGGAGCGCGCGCGGTTTGAATCAGATTATATCCGATTATTTGCGTTTAATGACAGACTCTTTTTTTTTCTTTTTCTTTTTTAGATTTAATTTGAAAGCCAAAGGTGTTATTTAAATTATGGCCCGGGTCCAGGATTAGAGCGATGGTTTTTCATAAACTTGACTTAAACGTTCCCTCGGGTCGAAGTAATTTAGTAACTTCTAATCAGAATAGAAGAAAAAGATTCATATAAAAAGCTACTCATACATTTATATGAGATAATCATATATATATATATATATATATATATATATATATATAAACTCTCACATTTGATGAGTAGATTTTTCAAATGAGTAGTTCTTTATTCTGATTAGAAAAACAAGGTTTAGGAGAAAGCAATGGATCGCCTTTTCTCTGTAAAACTGCTTTGAAACTGTTGTTTTTTCAACCGTATTTTAAAAAGCTCTATATAGAGGTGACTTGACTTGATAATGCATGTAATATATACAAACACATACTGTAGGCTATAAATGTGTGTGTGTGTGTGTGTGTGTGTGTGTATATATATATATACAGTACACACACACAGTCCTATGTATAATTTTTTTAACAAAGCCATTTCCAAATGGGGTCATGTTTTGCTAACTTTTGGGGACCCCCCCCCCCCCCCCCACACACACACACACACACACACACAGAGACACACAGACACAAACACACAGCATTCCATTACTGGGTCACATCTCCCAATTAATACAATGCTAATGAGTGTGCCGGGTCATTGTCTGTTGCGTCTGAGCTTTTCAATAGCAGCTCAACCGTCATGGTGAGAGACTCAGTCTGAGGGTGTGTGGGACAGTGTGTGTGTGGGACAGCGTTTGGGACAGTGTGTGTGTGGGACAGCGTTTGAGACAGTGTTTGGGACAGTGTGGGACTGCTGTGTTCAGTGTTGGCAGAGCCGATGTGTTTAATTATGAGCTCATTTCAGATTCCCAGCGATCCATAACCGGCAGATGGGCCGCATTGGATGAGGCCACAGACACGTGTGTGTGTGTGTGTGTGACGGACGGCAGTGTATGATGCTCATGGGAAAGAAGTGTGTCGTGGGATGTGAATGCCACCGTGGGCTGCTGAGGCATGCTGGGTATTCTGCATGAAGATAACAATAACACACACACACACACACACAGGGGCCTGTGGAGTCGTGACGTCATTCCTCTGAAGAATCATGTGTCATATTAATATAATCCTCATCTGTGAGAGTCAGGAGCGGATCTGTGCTCGTCTGCCCTACTTTCCTCACTCCACAAACACTTTCAAGTAGACGTCCTCCTCTCCTGCACGCTTTGAGTGTTACAGTCTAAAAATACTGCACAGATTTGAGATGATGATATGAAACTGAGCTGTCAGCGTAGAGCTGAGCCAAATACACACACAGATACACAGATATTATATAATAATGACGGCATTCACCAGAGCTCAGACTCTCATCTGATTCCTACAGAACACGAGATCATTTCAAGATCGTGTTTATAAATGAGTGTGTGTGTGTGTGTGTGTGTGTTCATATTCTCCAGATGATCCTGATTAATGCTTGATGATGTTCACTTCATTATTCCTGTTTTACATCATTTCGGCTTCAAAGGGTCTGGTTCTGATTTGCATGTAATTATAATATATCTTTTGGGCCTCATTAATAGGATGGTACGCTCATTAATATTTAAGAATGAGTTGTGATTGCTATGAGTGTTTTGGTCCTCCTGATTGGTCTGTTAGATGGTGATGTGTTTCCTGTTTATGTTATGAGGATAATCTACAGGTCAGTGTTGGCATTATAGTTCATTATACTTAATGAACAATCAATAAATGTTCATAGGGATGCACCGATATGAAGAACGTGTCCGATGCCGATAATTCTTTATATTTGAAAGCCGATAACCGATATATTAGCCGATTAATCTAAATCCACGTTTAAGTTTTTAGAGCCTGATTACAAAAACTAAAGTCTCAAATTTTCCTATCGGCCGATAACGTTATGGTGGCAGATATGTGCATCCCTGAGAGTGTGTGTGTGTGTGTGTGTGTGGGATCTCCGAGGAGGGGGACGCACAGGACAAAGACGGTCTGTTTAGTGTGTGTGTGTGTGTGTGTGTGTGTGTGTGTGTTGGTGGGGTCGTTGTTCTCGTCTTTATCTTCAGTAAGAGAGTGTGAGGCTCCTTAAGTTCAGCCAGAAACTCAGCTCTGGAATGTTCCATTCATGGCTTCCCATCATGCACCACTGCACTCCGCATGACCTCTGTGTGACCCCTGTGACAGATGATTTAGGAGAAGTGACCAGCGTAGAGAGGATGCCGTCCTGATGATGACGTCTGTCCATCACCTCAGAAACTCGTCCCAGTAAACATTTACAGCCTCATGTCACCAATAAATATGGAGCATCAGTATAATTTAAAGTATTTATATTTTTCCCAATTTTTTGTTTTTATTGTTTTGTCAATTTATCTATTTTTTTATTTTATCAGTCGTCTAGATGATTTAGCACACGGATGCCCTGGAGCGTCTGTTCTTCGGATACGGGCCGACTCGTCCCCAAGCGCGTGTGCTGGGGTGTGTTACAGATTTTGTATTAACAGATTTGTGTATTTTGTTTGTGTTACACACCGAGAGACGAGTGGAAATGGTTTTCTGTGGTGATGGACAGTGTGTCACAGAGACTGTACATAAAGTCATAATGTTGGTTTGTTTGAAGTGTGTGACTGAGAACATGATGATCATAATAAATCTGCAGTGAGAGAATTCAAAACAACTCGGAGACACACACTACAAATCCTGCTCAACATTTGCATAATCTCAAGAGTCCTGGCACACACACTCAAACAACACACACACTCTCTCTCTGTCACACACACACACACACACACTAACCCAACCCCTAAACCTACCCATCACACACACACACACACACACACACACTTGTCTCTCGTGTGCAGTGTAATTGCTCAGCAGCGCAGCTTCATGCAGTGTTTGGTTCTTCATGAGCGGCTCTGAGCAGGTCTCTCTCTCTCTCTCACACACACACACACACTCTCTCTTCTGAAGAGAAGCTGAAGCTCACAACGACTCGTGTTCCTCTCGTAAAGGAGTAGTTTGCTCGAGTACTGCAACATTTCTGTGGAGGCTTGTTTCTGCCACTCTTTTAAATGTCTAACAGGACTGAACATTAAACACTGACAGGCCTAATGTAAAAATGCACAGATGTGTGTGTCAGTATCTGCAGACGTGTGTGTGTGCTTTAGGCTGTTGTTGTTGTGTACAGTAATGGCATTGAGCAGTAATGCAGGTCTGATGGACAGACTGACTCTACGGGGAAATCTCAGATTACAGACGGAAGGAGAGAAACAGCAGAAAGAAAAGTGTGTGTGTGTGTGTGTGTGTGTGGGCAGGGTGCGAACAGTGAGGGGTGTTTAATCCACACACACACTCTCACAGCTCTTTCACTTCTTCACTGAGACCAATCAGCCTTTCTTCACATCCAATCAAACCGACCCGAGCTGACCTGAGGACAGTTTTCCTTTCTTTCCCAGTGTTTCTGGAGAAGCAAAACTACTAAAGAAATGCCTGAAACATGATCTAGTTTCCCTTTGAATTCAGTTTACTTTTCTGACTCCATTGTCAGATATTTGTTCTCGTTTTGAGCACAAACTCACTTCATTTGAATACATTTTTCAGTCTTAATATCTTCAGTCCAGTAAATGTGTCTTGATTTAAGAATGGTTAGATATTAGTGCTGGAGAACGAGTCCGAGTCCCGTCTGCCGTCGCCGGGTCACAATGCAGGTCTTGTTTTGTTGTTCTGTTGCTGGTTAAAATCATAATCTCCCTCCGCTAATCTTCGTCTGGGCTTGGAAATGCTTATAAGAGATTGAGGTCAAAAACCCATTAAAATCAGCACATTAGAACTGAATCAAATAAAAGGCCTCCACACATCAATCAGCAGAGAGCGAGGAGGTCACGTGACTCGTGGCGTTCGAACGGACCAATCAGGGCAGGCGTGAGGACAATAGGTATTAGTGCTGTTCTTCAGGAGCCTAATTCAGTGTGTCAGCTGTGACTCGCACTGATCCGGGATCAGCGGCACAAACACAGCTCTCAGATCAGTGCTACACACACTCACTGTGTGTGTGTTTTTAACATATTACCTTATTAATATGAATGGTTATAGTTTATGAAACAAAAAGACAAAACATAAGCAATAACCGTGTGTAATCCTCTTATCGGTGGTTTATTCCTTAGTCCCAAAGTGATTGTTTGCTGATTAATAGACTGTTATTAATGATTTGATAACAGAATAGGTTAAAACAGTCTCAGTTGTCGCAGGTTCAGTCTCTGAAGTACATCAGATAAATAATATTGTTGAATATTAAATGTCCTCATCTAAGCAAGCCATAAGCCAAGGCAACAGTGGCAAGGAACCAAAACTCCATGACGTCACTCTCTTGGGTTATTTTTTGTGGGGTGTGTGTATTTTTTGTGTTACCCAGCTCCTGGGTCAGATGTAACAACCCAGGGATTGGGTTATTTATCAGGGTTTTTTTGCAACTCTCTTCAGGAGAGAGCAGTGCATCTCCATCCAACTGGTGTGTGTTTTCGGTTGTATCTATAAGTTCGTTATTGTTCAGTATAGAGTGCCGAAGTGATGACGTCACTCTGTAGGACGACTCGGAAGCTAGCGGCGCGTGGGTTCCCTCGGTCGAAAAGCAATGCATTTTCCCCATAGACTTTTGGAAAATCGCAAAAATGAAGATCTGTGTTTAACAAAGGGTTGTGACCCTTACACGTTTTGTCTAGCAAGATAATCTTTACAAGTTAATCCAAAATGTATACATTTTGAAGCCTATATAAAGATTTTAAAAAACACAATCAGACACAATAAAGTTTAAAAAACCACAAGCAGGTTATAACTGTGTGTTCTGTGTCATAGATCAAAACGTGAACATATTTAGAGGCATTGTTCACCACAGACCTTTATTTCAGGCGATTTAGCAAAAACCCATTCAAAAACCCCATAGGCTTTAGAGCGAGGGAACCGTAGTGCTAAAATGCTAACTCACTTCCACGTGTTGGCCTACAGAGTGACATCGTAACTTCGGCACTCTGTTGTGATGAGCTTCATGGTGCTGACGCGAGGTTGTGTTTGTGTTGTCTCTGGACTGCATCATGTGTGTGTGATCCTGCGGTTTGGCAGACGATCAGAGTCGATGTTCAGCTAATGGAGCTCAAGAAGAGAGACGCTCTAAGGCCGCAGAGAGACATGTGTGTTTGACCTCGCGTTTAATCCGTGTTAACGAGAGGCTGGAGCAGGACTCGAACCGTCATCAGCGGCTCCATATGGATTTATGAGACTCGGAGTCGCGCAGGTCGTCCTGAAGCTGAAGTGACGCTCGCTCTCAGTAAACGTCCAGATCCAGATGTTCAGGAGCTCGTCATCATCAGCTTCATCTGTCTCTTAAACTCCTCACTGAGAGTCTGATCTCACACAGCTGGAGAAATGAACAATCCCTCAGACACACTGAGATTAGGACCATGATCCTCTGCTCTCTTAACTCATGTGTGTGTGTGTGTGTTGCTGTGTGTTTCATTGACTTTCAGCTCATTGCCATGTGGTTGCTAAGGTGTGTGTGTGTGGTTGCTAGCTGGTTTAGTTCTGGCACTAGATATCCTTCACAAAAACACGTTGGAGTCGTTTAATCAGCGCTTGTCCACTAACTGTGAGTTTCTCATTAATGCGGAGGGATTCCCTTCGGCTGTGTTCACACTGCTTTAATGTTTTCCCCTGGGAATCTCCACAGGAAGGCGCTTCCGGCAGAGCCAGTGTGTGTCGTGCAGCCGGTGTGTGTTGTGTTGTGTTGCGCAGCCAATGAAAAGCTTGTGGTCGCACACACACCCTCTCAGAGGAACCGGAGACGGCCGGGTTTGTTAACCAGAAACGTGAGCTCTGCTCTGTGTTTCCGACTCTTTATTTCCCCTGGTTTGGTTCAGTATCCGTGGGAGAGACACTGGGAGAGACACTGGGAGAGAAAGTGGGAGAGAAAGTGGGAAAGACACTGGGAGAGAAAGTGGGAGAGAAAGTGGGAAAGACACTGGGAGAGACACTGGGAGAGAAAGTGGGAGAGACACTGGGAGAACATGTGGGTTTATCTGCGCTGGTTAGTGGGACTGTGATTGGATTCTCCATGGTGGAATAAAATCCCATTATATGTGCAGGGCCTGCGGTCGGAGCGTCTGGATTACGATCCTGCGAGAGAGTGATAAACACAGCATCCTCCTCACACACACACACACACACACACACACACTGAGGCGTTTCAGGGATGCTGTTTCCACAGGCCTGAAATATACACTGTACTTACAGCTGACAACTCAAAACTGGTCACAACATCAGAGTTAATGTCGCTCGCTGAGACTAACCAACAATCATTCAGACACAGATATAATATAATAACAGCTGACAGATATTCAACATAAGAGTCCAACAGAAGGACGGACAAAACCAGTCAAATATACACTGAGTTCTGCTCAGATTTGACCATTTACTAAACTATAGCGAATAAACTGATAATGTTGAAATGTTGAAGGTGTCTGATATACTTTGGTTTGACTGTAAACCTGTGGATATATAGGTCACACACACACACACACACAAGAGCAGGAGTGTGTCGTATAGAACAGCAGATTTATAGGCCGAGGCGTTGAGGTCGCTGTTAGTTAGTGTTTTGTAATCAGGCCGGAGGAATCCTTTAAACACTCGTTACTGATTCTCCAGACCTCATTTGCATGAGAATCATCAGAAGAAGGAGAAGCTAAAGAGCGTTTGAAGTCCTGCAAGGTTACTCGGTTCTGGCTTGTTCTACACCTTTTGTGCTTGAGTGTTTTTACGGCCGCGTCTGACGGGTGAAAGCGTGAGCTGATTTAGCCTCGTCTCGGGGACGTTTACGGCCGCCGCTTTGTTCACGGAGAACAGAGGAAATGATGGAATGTCTCTCAGCGCTTGCCGTAGACACTCATGCTGAGCCGCGGTTGTTCCTCTGACAGTGAAATATGTGTCTCACATTGATGATGTCAGCATGTCAAGAGTCTCTTACAGTGTGTGTGTGTGTGTGTGGTTGTTGCCATGGTGATATCAAGAGTTAAAGAAGCAGTGAAATCATTGACAGATTTAAGTCGAGTCGCATATAAATATACGCAGATACACACACACATCTGATGTGATCATGTTCCTGCGAAGAACGCCATATATTTGAAATATTCTTTGATATGTATAAAAACCTGATTAAGAATGTGTAAAATATCTATTTCTATTACATTATATGAAAGTAATACGATTGCGTAACTCAAGTTAGTTGTAATGAGGTGCCCCCTGAACACACTCTGAAGTGTGTGTTGTTGTGATGTGTTGTTGAGTGTGAGCTGGAGCGATCAGATCCAGACGCTCGGCATGCTGGGATCTGTATTGTTGGGGGCCGAGGGTGTGGGGTCCGGGGGTCAGAGGTCACGGACCTCCTCCTGCTCATGTCACGGTCAAAGTCTCGCATCAATGGCACAGAGCGTTTCAGCGTGCCGTAAAGCAGACACTGAAGCCCGGCGGGACACGACGGCTGTTTATCATGAGAAAGAGCCTGACGCTGTGTGTTTCCACATCGCATCATTGTACTTCCTGTCCTCTGCTGATTGGCTGGCTTTGAGATTGGCTCCTGTTGATTGGTCGAGCTGGACCGCATTATGCGAGAAGAGGATGCAGATTCTTGGCTTTTGGCACGTGAAGCGCATTCAAAAACATTCCTGATTAGTTCTGATAGACGTCCATGTGTTACTGCAGGACAGCAGATCATTCGCTCATCCTTGCAGGACTGTGAGATAAGGAGAGCTAACCCTAACCCTGACAGTGAGATGAAGAGGGCTAACCCTAACCCTGACAGTGAGATGAAGAGGGCTAACCCTAACCCTGACAGTGAGATGAAGAGGGCTAACCCTAACCCTGACAGTGAGATGAAGAGGGCTAACCCTAACCCTGACAGTGAGATGAAGAGGGCTAACCCTAACCCTGACAGTGAGATAAAGAGGGCTAACCCTAACCCTGACAGTGTGAAAGTCAACAGCACATAACTGGCACAATACTGGTATAAACATGAATATCTACAGTATTGCTACAATATGCGTCACATGACTAAACTTACTTCATTGTTTTTAAACACCTCCAGTTTCACAGTCGACACTAGAACTCGAAATGAGCGAGATTGTTTTTAAAAAGCTTCGTTTTCATTAATAAACGCCGTCTCAGTGTGGATGAAACGCCAAAACGAGAGAAAAAGATGCGTTTTCTGACGAAATAATGTCACATGCTGGATAAACTGGAGTGATGTTTTACTGTGACGTGTGGGATTGTAAGTTCAGGTTGGTGATTTGAGTTGAATTAGAGTTGATCTGTGAGTGACCATCATCTCTACAGACTTGATTGTAATAACAGCGTCTGATGTTGATTGATTCCTGACAGCTGTCAATCACAGACAGACGGGCTGAAAGGGTTAACAAGGCGTCTTCATAATAGCGCTCGACGTTCGCAGCTCTTCACTCGATGTCTGTTTGTCCGGCTGCTTCATTTTCCTTGTTCTCTTGAGCAGGGCTTAAAGTAAACAGCTCTTCAGCTCAGTCTGATTAGTCTGATGATCTAACTAATCTGCTAATTAAACAGTGAAGGAGTCGCCGTCTCAAGTTACTAGTCCACTTCAGCTTTATGACGGGCACGGTGGCGTTTCCCATGATGCTGTGTGCTTGAGATGGGCTAGTAGTGTTTCTTATGGAGTCTCCTGCTCTGATTGGCCTGATCGCATCTGCTTCTGCAGCACTAATTAGGAAATATGATGAGCTTCTGAGCCTCAAAATATAATATTCACAGCATATGTTTGCTCTGTCCTCGCTGACTGAACAAGGAAACTAACATGCAGCACAGCGTGACAATCAAATTTTCCAATGAATCGATGGAATGAACCAGCTCAGATGACTCATTGAACCGGCTCAGATGACTCACTCGCTCGTTGAATCAGCTCAGATGACTTATTGAACCAGCTCAGATGACTCACTCGCTCATTGAATCAGCTCAGATGACTTATTGAACCAGCTCAGATGACTCATTGAACCGGCTCAGATGACTCATTGAACCGGCTCAGATGACTCACTCGCTCATTGAATCAGCTCAGATGACCTATTGAACCAGCTCAGATGACTCATTGAACCGGCTCAGATGACTCATTGAACCGGCTCAGATGACTCACTCGCTCATTGAATCAGCTCAGATGACCTATTGAACCAGCTCAGATGACTCATTGAACCGGCTCAGATGACTCACTCGCTCATTGAATCAGCTCAGATGACTTATTGAACCAGCTCAGATGACTCATTGAACCGGCTCAGATGACTCACTCGCTCATTGAATCAGCTCAGATGACTTATTGAACCAGCTCAGATGACTCATTGAACCGGCTCAGATGACTCATTGAACCGGCTCAGATGACTCACTCGCTCATTGAATCAGCTCAGATGACCTATTGAACCAGCTCAGATGACTCATTGAACCGGCTCAGATGACTCATTGAACCGGCTCAGATGACTCATTGTACCTCCTCAGATGACTCACTCACTCATTTAATCAACTCTGGTGACACACTCATTGAAACAGTTCAGATGATTACGAAATCATTTAGGCGACTCACTGAATCAGATCACATGAAACATTAAATCATTTTAAGGCCAATTCACACTGAACTGACAGACGAGAGACGGCAACACACACTTCGCCTGGTTTTGTCCGATCAGTGTGTTATCCCTGTCGGTGTGTTGCCATCTGTCTGAGCTTGAACATGCTGAATCAGAATTAGAATATCTGTGACGTGCTGGAATCTGTTGAACTGGCCTTTAGATGATTCCTTGAACCAGTGCAAATGACTCACTAAATCAATCAGAAACACACTTAATAGTTTCAGATAACTAATTGAACCAGTTCAGATGACTCACTAAATCGGCCCAGTTGAGTCACTGAATCATTATAATTGATTCAGTTTAATTGACTCACTGAATCTGCTCAGATGACTCACTCACTCACTGAACTGTCTGATTTGAGAGCTTTTACACTTGTAATATGACTAAAACATCCAGTCAGTCAGAAATGACTTGAATCCAGATGGCTGTTTAGTTAAATGGCGAACACTTGATCTCGATCTTGAGATGCCTCAGTCTGAGCTGTTTGATTCTGCTGATGGTGTGTGTTCATGTCTGACTGCATCTGCATCTGCTCTTTATTAAACTCAGTGAGCCATTTTTCATGTTGATGGTGTCAGACATATTCATGCATAATAACGCTCAGCTCTCGGTGATTGTCAATGAATATGCAGATTTCTGCATCCGTGGACTCGAGCTGACGGAGCAGATGCAGACGGCATTTTAGACGTATTTCTCTTCACATCATGGACTAGCTAGTCTTGTTCTTGATGTGTTACTAGTCATTTGTCACAGACATGGGATTGTTTTTCAGGTTAAGCATCACATGAACTGTGACCCGCTCCACATTCAGAAAGTGCTTTAGTCCGATCGAAGCTTTTACCCCTGAATCCCGTCCATCCATCCACACATCTGCTGTGAGAGAGAGAAATAAAGAAAATCAATGACGGGCAGAAAATGGGCCGATTTACAGAGACAGAATGGAAAAATGATTAACCCATTCCTGAACCGCAGACGGCCTGCACTTAAAAAATAGTGTAATATCAGTGAAATCTGATCTAAAGCAGTTCCACATCTCTGAAACATCAAATCAGAGTAACATCATGTTGTTAGTTAACTCCAGAGTCCCGATACTCTCGTCATTAAAACACACTTCACTCGTTCTCAGGAAGTCGCAGGATTCAGCTCTCGCAGTCTTCGTATCGGTACATCTGCATGAGTGTTTATGTCATGTGATATTCAGCTCCACCCTCTCATAACAACAGAACAAACCACAGACAATAAGAAAAGATGTTTGCTTGAGGAGAGTGTGTGTGAGCTTTGAGTATCAGATTCCCAGGGAATGAACGAACTGATGTCGGACAGATGTAAATAATTACTGTGCTGCTCGCATGTGTGTTGCGTTTGAATATTCATGAGCAGTGGATGGTGATCTGAGGCGCAGTCGTGTTTGATCAGAACCTGTGCCTTGATCTCAGTCTCACCTCAGCATCTGGGGTCATTAGAGCTCCTTTAATCTTCATCGCTGAATCCTGCGCAGATGTTCGTCAGCAGCGTTTTACTTTTGTTTTTGTTTTTATAACATCAATACTTGTCATGTTTAGTTTGTTTTTGTTTTGTTTTCATGGACTGTAAAGTTGTTTCTTGTGGTTTCTGTTTTCCTGTGTTTAGAAACACAGTATTTTGTGTATTAATGTTTAGGCAACTATAGCTGAAATAAAAGTTAAAGATTTGTAAAAGTTAAAGAGTTAATGTTTATTTTCCCTGAAGTAACAGAAATGCTTTTAGCTGTAGTGGTGAAGATAGGATACGGCAGTGGGCGGCACATCTCACACGCTCTCTCTCTCTCTCTCTCTCTCTCTCTCTCTCTCTCTCTCTCTCTCTCTCTCTCTCTCTCTCTTTGTGTCTCTCTCTTTTAAAGTCTCACAGCCATGGAAACAGTCTGATTCATTCATTCTTCTGTGTGTGTGTGTGTGGATGTAAAGGGGCCAGGCCGACCTTCGCCTGCCTTCCATCAGATTTGGGCTGTAAATCTTGTAAATATCCCTTCAGACGGCACAATTGTCCTGGTTCAGAATCCTGGGCCGCTGAGTTTAATCCCACAGGATTGTGTTTCATTTTATCAGAGTGTGTTTTAATATGGAGGCGTCTCGTGTTCATTATCCACCCAGAGCTCACACGTATTGTAGGATGCTCCGATAAAATCATTTCATATTGATTCAGAGTCTCCAATTCCCTGTTAAATTAACCCACATTCGAACAGACTCAGTCTCAGCCGCAATCAGGCCTGTTATCTAAAACTAACACCACCAAAACATTACGTTACTTCAAATAAAATAAACGCTTACTGAAATGAAATAAAACATTAAAGAAGCTTATATTACTTCAGCTAGTGAGTGTGTGTGTGTGTGTTAGCATGTGTCGTTGATGTTGGACGCGGTGCAGGAATCGCTAATCGGCTGCTGTCTCGCGCTGAGGGATGTTGTTTTAATGGATATTAGTCGTGTTTGTGTGTTTGTAAACCGTGTCACCCAGACGACAGTAAAAGCGGCTTCAGCGGTGGTCCGAGGCTCGGCCCCTCTGTAGGGCCCTCGAGACACACTCAAGAGCGTCCAGAATCCTGTGCATCTAGACAGCCAATCAGAGAGCAGCTCCATTCATGCTGGGACATATGGTGCCCCAAAGACACACACACACACACACACACACACACACTCTGCATCACGGTTTGTATCTGCTGTTATACACTGATCAGATATTAATCTGTCTTATTACACGGCTCTGTGCAATACTTGATTCTGATTGGTTAATCGCTCCATCCAGCTGTGTATTATTCCCAGATAACATCCGCTGAAAACACAAATAAAAGAAACGTTTTTTTCTTTTTTTTCCTCTGATTCGATCACAAACTAGCGCATTACGTACCGTTTCACTCTGGCGAACGATCCTGGCTTAAGCGTGATCATTACGACACGGCATTGACAGCGTGTGTTTCGGGACAGAACACGGCAATGTTACTCCGTCCCCAACCTGACACCAGCACCAGTCCCGGGCCGTGTTTGCGTTCACACAGAAGATGTTTGTTCTGGCAATTTCCCGGGATCGACGCGCTGTGTGTGAAAGGGGCTCATGTTGATTCAGTGTCGCAGACTGGACAGGGCGGAGTTACGTGACTGCTACGTTTAAGGGGAAAGTACGTTAACATACAGTGGGCGGATTTATTAATAGTATTTAAAAACCGAAATAACCAACATGGTAAAATCACGCCGGTTATAGGCTCTGAATTTCAGTTTCGACTATTTTTCGATGAATCATCCAGCCGTAGGAGCTGCTCAGATGATTTGATGAGAAATGTTTGAGTTGAGCTGGAGATCCGCTGAGGTCTGTCCCGTGTCTCTGGGAGTCTCCGCTCTCGCTCGCTGTCTGAAGCCATGCAGAAACACCCCGAGCGGGATCGTGTTTCAGGGCGAGCTCTTTTGTGAACGAGAGGCATT
>NC_142793.1:26422313-26497313 GCF_988280905.1 Pimephales promelas
GTGCGGACTTTCGGGGTGACTAAGGCAATATACCTATTAGACCGAAGACTACGAGATGGTACAGCAATTGAAACTGTCAATCAACATCATTGATAAACGCCAGCCGGCTTCTGATTGGCTGTGGAGTCTGTGGATGATAACAGGGACTGTGGGATGTGTGTGTGATGCGGTTTCTCTCTCTCTGATTGGTCATCATCACAGAGGTGTGATCATGTGACCTGAGCAGCCTGTGGGCAGAAGTGCACCTAACTGTAGTAAATGCACGTGTGTAGTGCACTTCAAATCTTACAAGTGTATTTTAAAGTGGGTCAAAAAAAGGTTCATGGAATTGCATTTAATTTAAATGTAAAACTTTAATGCATTAATTGCAGAAAACGTGCAATGAAGTGCTGGAAACGGCCGGTTTGTGCTCCGACATCGTATAGAGACGGGTGTGTGCCTCTCCTCGTCACGGCCGATCGCCTGGAGCCGCCACAGGTGGACCAAAACCCAGTGCAGAATTAAGAAGATAATTATGAATTTAATCCATTTAGGAGAAAGCCTGTAACAACAAAATGTGGAAAAACTGAAGCGCTGTGAATGCACTATATATTGGATTATTTCTGTAATAATGGCTCTTTTTAAGCACACTTCTTTCCATCGGGCCGACTGCTGCTGATTGGCGGATCTGGGCTCTATCTTTCACCCGGCGCAAATAATTTCATACACTGACGCATGTCTCATTCCAAATTTACATCCGTGCAAAGCGGGCTTTTCCCTCCACAGACGCACGCCAGTAAACTAGGAAATGAACTTGCGCTATTTTGCAGTTCCAGAAAACAATTCCGCCACTGACCAGAAAAAACCTGCTCTAAAGTCAGTTGCACGTTGCGCATTGTCCATAATGCTATTTTAAGCTATTTTTAGCATTTATTGTTCATAATGCTAAGTGAAAGTGTCTGTCACTGCCCTGACGAGAGCGTCCGTCTCCTCGGCTGTGAACGCTCCTGGTAAACCCGCCGTTATAATAATAATCCGCCATGTAACACGCGCACCTGCTCTTAGAGGGTATGTTGGATGGCGCTCTGATTGGTTTATTTCACGTTACGCCCAAACCACACCCATGAATAATGAAGCTACTCCAGACCAACCCCTTTTAGACATGCGCTGGGCGCTAGAGTCATTTATCCCGCCGGGAAAATAGCAACAGCGCCGAGACCCGCCCACAAAGGTACTTGCGCTTCACGCTTGATACTTGCGTTTCAGATGGTTAAAATAGGGCCCTGAGTGTGTCCATCCGCTCGACCCGTGCGCTGCAGTGCATTCTGGGTGACCTGATTCCCTGATCCCAATAGCTGTGCTTCTGTTGACCTCCATAAACCAGTGGATCGTTACAGCCAGCGGAGGGTGTGTGTGTGTGTGTGTTATTTGAGTTATATGTCTTAAAAAAATAATTTGAAACACTTTGGGGGAAAAGTGTATTTTGTCTTTAATCCATATAGTTTTTCCCGTACTTAAAATGATGTATTTTTTAGAAGTTGAGAAATATGCATGAAGTCTGTCCTGAACGCAGCCGGTTAAAAAGAGACTCATTCATGAAGATCACTGTCAGAAACACACGGCATTTCTGCACAAGAACGCTTGAGTGTGTGTGAAAGGATGCAGAGGCAACCTGTGAAGTGTGAGTGTGTGTGTGTGTTCTGGGCTCTGACCCCTCGTCCGCCACAGTGATGTGATTTTCTCACACTCTGAATGAGGTTTTGTCGGCGGATCGGAGGGTCGTGGCTTTTGTGGGCGATGAAGGGGAACTGATTTCTATTCACCTGCAGCTTCAATGAGGAGAAAAGAGTCCCTTCTACATTAATGTCTCTCGCCCGCGCTCTCTCTCTGTCTATACACACTCCCGGTCAAACCTGCTGAATCATTCAGATGTCTTCATGCGTTTGAGTCTTGATCATCATCCCTGACAGTGAGAGTCTGTCGGTCTTCATGTCTTGGTGAGGGTGTCGGATGTGTGTGTTAAAGGGTGTCAGATGTGTGTGTGTGTGTGTGTCGAGGCCGATCACACACACACTGAGCCGTCTTTATTCCCGAGCGGACACACTGATCCTGGGATGTTGAGTGGGAGGCAGAGTCTCACCTCTGAGACGAGTGTGTGTGAGTGTGTGTGAAGATCACGAGTTCACAGCGCCTACGCCAGTCAGTCCGCATAACCGTGAGGAGAGAGTCTAAACACAGGTGTGTGTGTGTGTGTGTGTGTGTGTGTGTGTGTGTGTGTGTGTGTGGGGCGCTGAGTTTCATCTCTCATTCATCAGGCTTTTAATGCTCATACAATCAGATAGAGTGAGAGTACAGAGGAAAAACAGCTCAGACTCGTGTGTGTGTGTGTGTGTGTGTGAGTGCGTCCCAGTTGACTCTTCTGCCCTAGATAGTGTGCCAGATTGTGTCATCACGTGCTGTAGTGTAGGTGACGGCTGGTGGACGAGAAAAATCATCATGGCTTCGTTTATTAATAAACATAGTAAACATGAACTAATATTGAACAAAACTTTCTAAACTTAGTTCATTTAAACATTTACTGCATTTTTAAAAATCAAAACTTGTATCTTTTACATTAGTTAATGCATTAGCACTAAAAACATGAACATGAATTTTTCTAACGTTAAACATTATTATTTACATGATTTATTGCAGAAGTTGAGAGCACTTTATTATGTTATTACTGAGGCAAATCCACTGTACTAAAAATGTATATTTTATACACAATAAATATATATATATATACTGTATATATTTATATATATATAAAATAATTTGGATTTTAAAATAGCTCTAAGATCAAAGCCGTGCATGTATTAAAGCTGTGTTCCAAAGTTGAAGTTGACATCACAAAAATAGGATTTTATTGATGCGCTTCAACACGTTCTGCTGTCACAAATGAATACGCTTCTGTCATAATATCACAGTCGCCAAACATACAAACTTTCCAGCTCTTCAACTCCATGTGCAATCTGTCAAGATTACAAAAAGATCTGATAATAAAATAGTGCAAATGTAGAATGAAACCTGACACCGCCTGATGGGGGAGGAGCCTAAATATAGGATGAGTTTTGAGTCTTTAAGCTTTCGATTGACACCTTATTACTACAGTATGTGATAGATATATGTCAGTGAAAGTGTCCCGCTGGCAGTTAGTGGGTTAATGAGCGGTGTTAGTGTGTGTTGGTGTGTGTTTGTGGTGTTCTCTCAGGGTTCAGTGTGTGTTTATGGACAGAAGCTTCCACAGCGGATCTCCACAATAGAGAGAAAGTGCAGGCGAGCGCCGGTCAGCACATCCTAAAGCCACTATTGATCCGCCAGAGAACTCACATTAGCATCACAATCCCAGCCGGCGCGGGTTAGCTTTACCCAGCAGCCCATGAAGGACTCGCTGACACCGAGGCAATGTGTGTGTTCAGGCTCGGAAACATCCATTTAACCGATATAATCAGATCATATCCTTAAAGAATTGAAATGTCCTGATAGTTTACTCTCCTCCACGTCATCGAAGATGTTCACGTGTTTCTTTCTTCAGTTTTTGAGGAACACACTCCAGGGTTTCTCCATATAGTGTCTTCAATGGGGTCCAACGGGTCGAAGGTCAGATGTGAGTTTCAGCTTCAACACGATCCAGCCGAGGAATAAGAGTCTGATCTGGACAAACCAGCAACATTTACAACAAAATACACATTTATATACTTTAACCACTAATGCTGGTCTTGCTCTTGTGTGATGCGACACACATTACGTCATCAGGGTGAAAGGTCATGCGTGTTCCGGATCAGAAATGTAGAGTAGGCTGAAAAACTTTGATCTTTTATTTATTTATTTGTTCTGTAAATGGCGTTTGACTCAGTCTTTCACATTCACTCTGTAAACACTGGGTCTGTTCTTACGCCTACGTCACACTTGACCTTTCACCCTGATGACGTAATGTGTGTCGCATCACAGCGAGAGCAAGACCAGCATTAGTGGTTAAAGTGTGTATTTTGTTGTAAATGTCGCTGGTTTGTCCAGATCAGACTCTTATTCCTCGGCTGGATCGTGTTGAAGCTGAAACTCACATCTGACCTTTGACCCGTTGGACCCCATTGAAGCCTAAAGCACGGCACAGAACAGTAAATAACACAACACACACAAGACAGGAATCAGAACGGATGCATGGCTTCGTCTTGTTTCCTTTTGGCTTATTAAGAAGGTCAACAGCACTAACGAGGACATGTGTTTCCCCGCCGTCCAATGACTGTCTCCGCTCACGCATAAATCAGCCGATTGTGGGAGGATTCCTGGATCTGCTCTGGTTTCCAGTACCTGTGTGTCGACACTGACAGACATTACTCTCGATATCAAGCACATCATGTGCACATCTCTCCGATTCTGACAATCAAATAACTACAGTTCAGGCTTGTAAATGTGAGGATCGCTGTAGCTTCAGTAGCCGATCTTCTCTTTACTGGCTGATCGTGAACCAACACGACTGAACTATAGTGTGCTGAAGAGACAACTGCTTACAGTGTTGATCCTTCATATATAATATCCATCGATCAGTGTTTTTCAACATTTAATGATTTTAGAGTATTTATCGAAACGTGCACTATAATACATATTCATTATATTTTTACTTATATCATTGCAATTTCATAAAGTTGTTATTATTAAAAACGCATTATATTTAAAATGAGTTATTATTTAATAATAATACTAGCTAACAGGGCTCTCTGTTTACAGCATTAGGTGAGATATATAGTCTTCTGTAATATTTATCCAAATAATATTCAAGTTAATTGAATTGAAATCTGTGTCTAGCAATAATAAAAACAGTAGCATACCAGTCACTGTACAACTTAATATAATTCTGCTTCCTTACCAAATGATTTGACAATCACAATACACTTGTTGTGATGAAAGGGATCCCCATTATTATCACTCCAAGCTAAACTCAAAAGTTGGCAGCCCTGTGTTTGTATTTGCATATGCAAATGAGCCCTCCTCCTCATGTGACGTGCGGCCTCAGACTCTGATCTGATTAAGCTGATCTGAGACCTGTTGTAGCGTCTAGTTTAGCGCTCGCTTCACACTGCATGCTAACGAGACCTCGTTCCTTTAAGACGCTGCCAGACATTAGCATCTCAGAGGATCCGGATCTGTGTGTGTGTGTGTGTGTGAGAAAGACGGGGAATGCTAATGGAGTTCACAGGGAATGAATCGCTGTGTAAACATTTGCTTTCCATCGCATAGAAGATCGACAGAAACGACAAAAGCAAGTGTCCTTGAATCAGAAGAGACAAAAACACTAGAGTAACTTAAAGCGGGGGTGTAATGCCCTTTTCACAAGATGTAAAATAAGTGTCTGATGTCCCCAGAGTGTGTGTGTGAAGTTTCAGCTCAAAATACCCCAAAGATATGTTAATATAGCATATTATAATTGACCCTTGTTGAGGGTGAGCCGGTTTTAGTGTGTGTCCCTTTAGATGCAAATGAGCTGCAGCTCCCGACACAGGGGGCGGAGCTTCAAGAGCAAATGCTTCAATGAGAAAGATGGAGAGAATCAGTGTTTCTGAACAGTTGATGAGTGTGTGCAGTGATGTGGAGTTATCTGTTCTGTCATGATAAAGTATAAATCGTATTCCCGAGGGCGGGGTTTATGCAAATTCCAGGGTTGGTGATGTCACTAACTCGGGAGGAAGCTCTTGTAGTTCTACCAGCTGTTTGTTGTAGTCCTTAAATGTGATTTCTGTAAAAGTAAATCTCTCTGTTTGCTTCGAGCGTTGAGTCGTAACTTTGCAGATGTTGTTCTGAAATATTACACACTCACTACAGCGAGACAGTGACATCATAATCACCCGCCCCCTTTACGCAATTCACTGTATACATTTTTTTAAAGTTGCTGTCTTAAATTTAAGAACAATCAACTTTTCAATCAACAATTCAAGTAATTTCAAACTTAAATGACATTAAACTGACTTAAAAAATGAGTTGAGTCTTGTACAACTAAATAAAAAAGTTGAGTTAAAGCAATGTAAAAATATATGTTGTCATATGTTATTGCTCATAATTTTTACAGTGTGGCTTTTATGGGATCGTCTCTCGGGAGTGATTTGCACAGATATAGTGTGTGTTTGCGAGCGCAGGTCCCGGGTCAGGGAGAGAAAGCACAACAGCTCAGACACACACTGTTGTTTTATCCAGAACTGGTGTTCATAAAGCGGGATTCATCCCACCATTCATATGCTAATCAGCCTGATTATTTGCATACCGCCTCTACAATTATAAAGCTGATGCGGGGCTTCTGGGAAACGTATGCCGGAGGAATGTCTTTGTGTGGCGCTCGTTCTGCTCTGCTGTGATATTAGCGGCGGGAATAAGAGGATGTTATAGTCTGGGCTTCATCAGAGCCAGATAAACACTGTGTGTGTGTGTGTGTGTGTACACTCTCACACTCAAACTCACTCACTCTCTCACACACACACACACACACACATTGTTCATCACATTAATCTGAGTCCTCTGATTGTGTTGAACTCTACATGTCCAGCGTTATGAGGATTAATCAGTGTTTTTAGTGTTTTATTTGTTTTCATTTGCATGACAGAGACGTTCCAACTCTGAATTCAGATCACATTTGTTTGCATTTGCCTTTCTGGGGAAGTTTGTCAATCGCAGATGTGTTTGGCGGAGTTAGTTCAGTCTGAGCATCACTGCTGTGGTTCACTCTGAGGAACAGCTCAGTGAGTCACATGATCCAGTGAATCAAGTGTATCATTGGACCGATTAAACATTACATGGTCTGAACACCTGATGACATCATACGCCTCGAGTTGATTGACAGGTGTGCATCCCAACATCCATGAAAGTGTGAAGAAGAGAGTGTCTGTGGTGCAGATCTCAGTAACCATGGCAACCAGGGGTTCTCTGCTGCCTGAAGCAGCTTTTGCATTGGCAGTGTGTGTGTGTGTGTGTGTGTGTGTGTGTGTGTGTGTGTGTGTGTGTGTGTGTCTATAAATCCTGCTTCCCGGGGTTTGAGTCAGAGCTGTGTGTGTGTGATGATCAGTCAGTAACTCTCTCTCTCTCTCTCTGTTAGTGTGTCCTGATTGGCTCGAGGGCGGGACTAACGGCTCAAGGGCGGGGCTAAACTCACTCCGAGGCGCCTCATTGGTCACTCGGCGTGATGGACAGGCCGAGGGACGGCCGATTGGCTCTGCTGCTGCTGCTGCTGGGTCACATGATCACGGCGCTGGAGGTTCCTCTGGACCGTACGTATCCCACAATTCCTCATTAACAGCCAGTGATTCATTCCAGAGCTTCAGTGTAAGAGTGAGTGTGTGTGTGTGTGTGTGTGTGTGTGTGAGAGAGAGACTGTGAGTGTGACTGTGTGTGTGTGTGTGTGTGTGTGTGTTTGCAAGTGTGTGTGAATGTGAGTGTGTGTGTTTAATGCTGACGGGACAGAACGATCACTATCTCTCCACACACAGAACGAGTTTCTGTCTCGTTCTCCAGCACACACACACACACACATCTAAACATTCTTACATCAACACAGTTACTGGAGGAGAACAATCACTGAAGATATTAAGTGTTCAAGTTTAGTTCTCGTCCAATCTCAGTGCAGATAGATAGATAATATTGCTCAATATTACTGCATATTAATGATCTTTCGAATCGGCACACCTACAGCTGACGGACAGAGGAGACACACCTGAGACAAAGCTGATAAATGAAACACTGAAATATGTATTTCTATAAGACAGAGCTGTTAAACTAGTACAGTAAACTAATGGTGCGCTGTCAAAATAAAAGTCCCTCGTCAGCCAATCAGAGGAAGCTCTCGCCGGTGTGATGAATCTGACCTGAGATCTGGTGTCCTCATGTTCTGACGCTCTCTCCGTCTGTCTGTGATTCTCTAGCTAAACTCCTGGAAGGATGTAAGTTTCTCTCGTCGGTTTGCTGTGCGTTGAGCTTCTCCTCGCTGTGGTGTGTGTGTGTTTGCTGATGATGATGATGTATTGCTGCAGTGTGTGCATGCGGTGACTGCATTTACAGCAAGGAAAGAAGCGTTTCAGAGCATGTGATGCAGTAGAGTAATGTGTTTCCTATTGTTTTGCATGTCAAGAGATCCTGCTGTGTGTGTGTGTGTGTCGTCTGATTGGCTGTATCTAAGCTAACCCGTGTCATGTGACCCGCAGTGCCGCAGCCGCCCACAATCACCCATCAGTCGCCGAAGGAATATATCGTGGACCCGCGCGAGAACATCGTCATCCACTGCGAGGCCAAAGGGAAGCCGCACCCCAGGTGACACACACTCACACACTCCGAGACGAGACTATTCACTCCACTTTTATGATGGATTGATGCACTTTTGTATCAGATGCGCTGTATAAATGAACTTGCCTCGCTCTGATCGCCCTCAGCTTCTCGTGGACCAGGAACGGGACGCATTTCGACATCGATAAAGATCCCAAAGTCACGATGAAGCCTCATTCAGGAACGCTGGTGATCGACGTCATCGGAGGAGAGAAGGCCGACGCCTACGAGGGCGTGTATCAGTGCACCGCCCACAACCAGCTCGGCTCCGCCCTCTCCAACCACATCACCATCCGCCAGTCCAGTACGTCAGCTCCACCAATCAGATCACTCGCTGCTCTCTCATCTCATCTCTCACGCAGCCTCGTTTAACCCTCTCACTCTCGTTGTTTTGTGTGTCGTAAGACGTTTTCAGCGTCATCAGAGATCTGATACTCGGAGGTAAATGGGAATGTTTGGCTGTAATGCATGTGGCGGCCCAATCCTGCAGACTGACCTCATAGTGACCTCATCCGTGTTTAGATCTCTCTCCCGCATCACGTGTCACCTGTCCGTCACGCTCACGCTCGTGTTGAGTCATGTGATCACGGCTGCTTCCTCTTCCTGTAGGATCTCCTCTGTGGTCCAAAGAGAGGTTCAGTCCAATCGTTGTGCAGGAGGGACAGTCGCTGGTCCTGCACTGCCGCCCCCCCGCCGGCCTCCCGCCGCCCATCGTGTTCTGGATGGACAACAGTAAGTGTCCTCAGTAAATCTATTTTCTGATCGCATGTGAACTATGAACAGTTCATTATTTTAATGCTTTGAGCTCAGAATGTTTGATCAAATGGATCATTCAGTGTGATTAAACTCCGCCCCTTCAAGCTCATCTGCATACAGAGCCACGCCCACATCCCAACATCCAATCAACAAACTATGCACAGAATCAAGGTGACGGCGACCTGTCACTCACATTAGATCCACCAATAGCAAACCACCATCCAATCAATTCATCACAGACAAAAAACTCACGCTCATTTGCATAGAGCCACGCCTACATCCCAACATCAAATTAACAACCGATGCACAGAATCAAGGCAAGGGCGGGGCAACCTGTCACTCACATGAGATCCACCAATAGCAAACCACCATCCAATCGATTCATCACAGACAAAAAACTCCGGCCCTGCAAGTTCATGCTCATTTGCATACAGCCACGCCTACATACCAACATCCAAATAACATCTGATACACAGAATCAAGGCGAGGACGGGGCAACCTGTCACTCACATGAGATCCACCATCCAATCAATTCATCACAGACAAAAACTCACGCTCATTTGCATAGAGCCACGCCCACATCCCAACATCCAATTAACAAACGATGCACAGAATCAAGGCGAGGGCAGGGCAACCTGTCACTCACATGAGATCCACCAATAGCAAACCACAACCGTCCAATCAATTCCCCATTAACACAATCAAGCCCCGCCCACACTTGTTCTTGTTCCAGAAGTGCTTCACTCGATATACGACGCTATAGACGAGAAGACTAGCGCAGCTTCCCTTTCTCTCTGACTCTAACCGTGTGTGTGTGTGTGTGTGTGTGCACAGATTTCCAGCGTCTGCCGCAGAGCCGGAGAGTGTCTCAGGGTCTGAACGGAGACCTGTACTTCTCCAACGTCCTGATGGAGGACTCCAGGAACAACTACATCTGCTACGCCCGGTTCCCACACACGCAGACCATCCAGCAGAAGCAGCCCATCACCGTCCACGTCATCGACCGTGAGTCCAGATCTGTGGGAGGCCGCTTCCCCTGGCCGTTCCCTCTGAATGAGCACTATTGTAGTTTTGGGTTGGTTTGAGCGTCAATAAAACCCCCGAACATCCATTCGTCACTTTAATGCACTGTCTGCGCTCCGAGCGAAACAAAGAGCTCTTGAGCCGCAAATGCCATGGGCCGCAGCTGTGAGAGTATGGCGGCGTACTCCTGCGGCTGCTTTGCATGTGTTTGATTTGTTTTGTTGTTTTGTTGTGTTTCAGTGGATTCACTCAATGACACAATGGCAGATTATTTCAATGACACTGATTTGTTTAGTGGTGAGTGACGGCGCCCCCTAGTGACTCTGGTCTAACCCACACCCAGTGACCTCTAACCTCATTCCGGAGCGTGTTTCATTAAAGCCCTGTTTATCCACTAACAGATCTCAGATGTCTTCTGCTTTAGACACAATGATCCTGTCGTTCCTCATCACCTCTTTCAGAACTCTCTTCATCTTCCTGATGTGTGTTCATATTAGGGTTGGGGGTCGTTTGAATTTAACGATTCTGATTCAGATTCTGCTTATCGATTCCGATTCTTATCGATTCCTAAGTCCGGTTCCACGAAGGTAAAAAAATACAAACGTAGATATGATGAACAAAAATCAACAGGCTAAGGAACGTTAACTTGTGGTTTAAAAATAGCATGGAGAAACAACTAGCCTAGCTAATATACATTTCAAGCATTATTAAAGACAAGTAAACACTCAGTAATTATACAATTGAAATAATGTGTTTTAAGATTTTCAGTTCACAAATGTAAAATAACTACACTAAAATATACATTACAAAATAGTTACAAAAGTCATTCAGTCAAGAATGAGTGAATGTATTGTTTGATTAGTGCTATTATAGAGGAATATTAGTGCTGTCACTTTAAGAGCGGGTCCGATACACTGATACACACGCCCTCAGCACAGACACACAGTCTCTCGCGCTTGAATGGTTTAAAGTCATACTGAAATGTTTACAAAGGAATCGATAAGAGGAATCATAATTTCAATTTTAGAACAAGTATCCGACTCCTGACCTCAAGTATTCAGATTTTCGATTCCCAACCCTAGTTGACGTGAGTTGTGGTGATGATGCAGGATCTCACTGAGAGGGTTTTCTCCCAGATAAGCCGGTGGGCGAGAGGGCGCCGGTGTTCCTGGTTCCCAGCGGCTCGCTCAGCTCTCAGATGGTCCTGCGAGGAGAGGTTCTGGAGCTGGAGTGCATCGCCGACGGCCTGTGAGTTCAGATTCACCCCGCTCTACAGTAACTCTAGTGTGTGTTTGGGTGTGTGACCTTCTGCTGTTCCCGCTCAGCCCCACTCCTGCGGTCTCTTGGACCAAGCTCAGCGGTGAGATCCCCGCTCACCGAGCCTCACTGATGAACTTCAACAAGACTCTGCGGATCTCGGACGTGTCGGAGGCGGACGCCGGGGAGTATCGCTGCACCGCCGGGAACCGGCTCGGCTCGGTTCACCACACCATCAGAGTCTCCGTTAAAGGTGAAGACAGCACAAACACACACTAGCCTGAGGCATTATTCACTCTAATTAAAGGGATAGTTCACCCAGAAATCTAAATTAGTCCATGATTTACTCGCCTTCAAGTCATCCTAGGTGTATGTGACTCTCTTCTTTCAGAAGAATACAATCTGAGTTAAACAATGTCCTGGCTCTTCCAAGCTTTATGATGGCAGTGAATGGCTGTTTCTGTTTTGAAGAATGAACTTTTATGATGGATAGATGAACTTTTATGATGGATAGATGAACTTTTATGATGGATAGATGAACTTTTATGATGGATAGATGAACTTTTATGATGGACAGATGAACTTTTATGATGGATAGATGCACTTTTATGATGGATAGATGAACTTTTATGATGGATAGATGCACTTTTATGATGGATAGATGAACTTTTATGATGGATAGATGCACTTTTATGATGGATAGATGAACTTTTATGATGGATAGATGCACTTTTATGATGGATAGATGAACTTTTATGATGGATAGATGCACTTTTATGATGGATAGATGAACTTTTATGATGGATAGATGAACTTTTATGATGGACAGATGCACTTTTATGATGGATAGATGAACTTTTATGATGGATAGATGCACTTTTATGATGGATAGATGAACTTTTATGATGGATAGATGCACTTTTATGATGATAGATGAACTTTTATGATTGATAGATGCACTTTTATGATTGATAGATGCACTGTTATGATGGATAGATGCACTTTTATGATGGACAGATGCACTTTTATGATGGACAGATGCACTTTTATGATGGATAGATGCACTTTTATGATGGATAGATGCACTTTTATGATGGACAGATGCACTTTTATGATGGATAGATGAACTTTTATGATGGACAGATGCACTTTTATGATGGATAGATGCACTTTTATGATGGACAGATGCACTTTTATGATGGATAGATGCACTTTTATGATGGACAGATGCACTTTTATGATGGACAGATGCACTTTTATGATGGACAGATGCACTTTTATGATGGATAGATCCACTTTTATGGACTTCAAAACAGAAATAGCCATTCACTGCTATTATAAAGCTTGGAGAAAAATGTCTTGGGTCTGATGTTTGATTGGCTGCTGTGGAGTTTATTAGTAAATCAGTCTGAAGGTTCAGACGTTGGTGTGAATGTTGAATCTTGTAGAAAGAGCACTGAACGCTGTTGTCTCTCGGCAGCGGCTCCGTACTGGATCAGCACTCCCAGGAATCTGGTTCTGGCTCCGCTGGAGACGGGCGTCATCACGTGCCGGGCCCGAGGACACCCCAAACCCCACATCCAGTGGTCCATGAACGGCCTACCCATCGAGGGTCAGTTACTGTCGTCCCAGCTGACCCCTGACCCCTGACCTCTGACTGACGTTGTGTTGTTGTTGCTGACAGATGCTCCTAAAGACCCGAGCCGGACGGTGGAGGACGACAGCATCATCTTCTCCGAGGTCCAGACGGGCTCCAGCGCCGTTTACCAGTGTAACGCCTCCAATCCACACGGCTACTTACTGGCCAACGCCTTCGTCAACGTGCTGGGTGAGCCCACACACACACACACACACACACACTGACGTCTGTTAGCATTTTGTCGCGTGATGTGATGATCATGTGACCTGTGTGTGTTCCAGCGGAGCCGCCCCGAGTTTTGACGGCCCCTAATAAAGTGTATCAGGTGATCGAGAACCGCCCCGCTCTGCTGGAGTGCCTGTCCTTCGGCTCGCCCGTCCCGGTCGTCACATGGTGAGACTGAACACACACTCCTCATCAAACACAAACGTGTGTGTGTGTGTGTGTGATCTCAGAATAAACACAATGAAGACCTGATCCTGATCACCCTGTCGGGTTTATTCTGAGATAACAACCGGATGGATGTACATTCGCCCTTTAACCACAGTGCATTATGGGATTGTCCTCTCCGCAGTGCTGCTTTAAATCAGGACCA
This sequence comes from Pimephales promelas, assembly GCF_988280905.1. Taxonomy (NCBI): domain Eukaryota; kingdom Metazoa; phylum Chordata; class Actinopteri; order Cypriniformes; family Leuciscidae; genus Pimephales; species Pimephales promelas. The sequence continues at coordinate 26,435,903 of NC_142793.1, forward strand.
CTATTGCTGTAGTGAGTGTGTGTGTGTGATGTAGTTATGTTCATGTGTGTCGGAGCAGGTTTAAGGACAGCCGCTCCAGCATGCTGGAGGGAGATCCCTATGTCTTCCACAAGAACGGGACGCTGGAGATCCACGTGTCTCAGGCTGCAAACGGCGGGAAGTACACCTGCGTCGCCAGGAACAACCTCGGCATCTCCGAGAACCACGTCTACCTGGAGGTCAAAGGTCAGATCACTCACCTCAGTGCTCATGCTTCTGAATCGGGGCTCCGTGGAAAAAGAAATCAATAAAAATATATTTAAATAAATATAGAATATATATAAAAACAACATATTCAGCAATGATTTAAATACAAAATTATATAAATAAATAATTAAAGGAATAGATAAATACAATTGCTAAAATATATATATATATATAATAAAAATATATAAATATATGTTGATTATTAATAATATATACATATATATTTATATTAATATATAAATCATTAAATAAATAAAACTGAAGTAAAATGAATAAGTAAATGAACGAATGAATTAGAATAGAACATTTTTTCCAAATAATATTTTACATATAGATTTTTCCTAGTATAATTTGGTCCGTGGCGTATAAAAGATTGAAAACCCTGCTGTAAATAATTCCATCTAAACTCCAGAAAACATCACTGTATTGAGTGTTTTAGTGCATGTTCAAATAAACAGACATGCATATTGGTCTTGACGGCTCTGGGTATCCCATCATGCATCATGTTTGAGGCTCCAGGCTTCAGTTAATTGCCTCTCTGAAGAGCATTAGGAAAGCATTCAGACCTGAAGCATTCAGACACTGGGATCTGCAAGCTGGCAGTTTCTTATTCCAGAGATCAGCATGTCTGGGGGAAGCAATTAGTGTTACAAATGATCTTTCCCAGCCGCCTAGCAACACCCCTGAATATCCTGACCACCCCATAGCAACGCCTTGGTAACTGTGAGCTTCTGTGTGTGTGTGTGTGTGAGAGAGCATGTTTCTAATGGTCAGCATCTCCTCCAGAGCCGACGCGGATCCTCAGGCCTCCGGAGTACAGGGTGGTCCAGACGAACCGGGACGTTCTGTTCGAGTGTAAAGTGAAGCACGACCCGTCTCTGATTCCCAGCACCAGCTGGCTCAAAGATGGAGGAGAGCTGCCCGAAGACGACAGGTGTGTGTGTCAGACTCTTCCTCATTCACTGCAGCAGATCAATCCCAATCAGCATCAATAACGTTTCAAATTTGGGTCTGATCGATATTTTCAAGGTCGATGGATTCTGCAGCTCATTTGCATTATATTACATCCTGTGAAAGGGGCATAATCGGTCACCTTTACCATTGAGATGTGTGTGATGATCACAGGTTTCGACCGCAGCTGGACAGTCTGACCATCACAGGCGTGACGGAGAGCGACGCAGGAACGTACACGTGTGTCACACACACCTCTCTGGACCAGGACTCGGCCAGCGCTCGGCTCACGGTGGTCGGTGAGTGTCCTCGTTCTCAACTCACCTTTATTTATACAGAGCGTTTCAAAGCAGCAAACAAAGTGTGTTTCTAGAAGAAAATAGCATCACAGTCCAGCTTAAGTTCAGTGATTTTCTGTTTTTCATTTAGTTTGTTTTAGCGCCCAGTTTCATGAGCTGAACTCAAAGTCTTTTTCTATGCACACAAAAGATCTATTTCTCTCAAATATTGTTCATGAATCTGTGTTAGTGAGCACTTCTCCTTTGCCGAGATGATTAAGCAAGACAAAAGCCAAAGAACCAGAACTGCATCAGTGACTGAACTGTCTCAGTTCTCCTCTGGCCAATGAACCAACAGTGTGTGATTATGATTTAGGCATTACAGGTCAGAAATCAGATTTGGATCAGAACATTCAGAATATTATTATCTATAATCCCCGTCCCTCTCCGGACGGATTCGTGTGACGCTTCCCTGCAGAAACCAGGGATTATAGTGACAGAAAACCAACTAATGTGACTGTCTGTAAACTAACACACTTCTTCCTCACTCCCTGACCCCGCCCACTCAGAGGCTCCACCCACTCCGCCGCCGATCTACGGTAAACACACACCGTGCCGCATCGCATCCCATAATGCCCCAGGGCATGTGTGTGTGGAATGGAGCATGCTGGATCATACATTTATCTGTGATATGATTTGGTTTATTTTCAGATGAATCTTGTGTTCGCTGGTTCAGATGTGCATGCGTCGTCATGTGATTCGCATCTGATCATCTGGTCTCATGTAGTATGTTTTCATCGGATGGTGTGTGTGTGTGTGTGTGTGTGTGTTATGATGAACTGATGGATCTGTCTGTGTTAAACTCCTTAGGGCAGCCGGACGCTCCCACGGATCTGGAGCTGACGGATCCCGGAGCGAGAAGTGTTCAGCTCACCTGGACACCTGGAGACGAGCACAACAGCGCCATCAAGAGTACGACACACACACACACACACACGGGCACTTGAATCAAAGTATCACGGCTGAGTGAAGTGTGTGTGATGGATCTCTGTTGTGTGTGTGTCAGAGTTCCTGGTCCAGTACGAGGACGGTCTTCATCAGAGTGGTGTGTGGCACAATCTCACGGAGGTTCCCGGGACGAAGACCACGGCTCACCTCAAGCTCTCCCCGTACGTGCACTACAGCTTCAGAGTGCTAGCGCTCAACGGAGTGGGCTACAGCCGGCCCAGCTTACCCTCGCGCCAGTACAGGACCAACCCCGCAGGTACACACACACCCACTCACGCACACACACATGATCACATGATTCAGCACCTCTAACGCGTCTCTCTGCAGCTCCAGACGAGAACCCCAGTGAGGTCAAAGGTCACGGCACGGAACACAATAACCTGGTCATCACGTGGAAGGTGAGACGCTGATCTTTAATACACACACAATGATCATGTTAATACAGTGTGATGTATTATTTATATAAAACTCATGATGTCCTGGACATCCACAGTAAACCGCAGGATAAACAAATTACATTTTAGGAATAAAGTCTAATTTATTTAAATAATGAAACCTATACAATCAAACAATTTATTACAAGTTTAACAAAAAGTACATTTAATTTTTTCCCAAATTGTAATGTTTTTTTTCTAGATTACATTTGAATGGTTTTATTACTTTGGAATTCATAACACGTTAACAATTTAATAATAATCAAAAGTGTGTATAATTAATTACAATAACAATAATCTATTAATAGTTTAACAAAATAAAAATCTTTTTTTCTGGAATGCATTTTAGTGGTTTAATTAAATTTGATTATATATTTAGAATCCCGTCTAATCAATTGAATTCATAAAAGGAAAATAAGGATATAATTTATAAACATTTTAAAATAATAGGGCCCTATAAAATCGGTTTTATTTATTTCTAAAAAGTATCATTTTTAATGGTTAAATTGAATTTTTTAAATCAAAATCATGTCAAATGAATTGAAATCATAAAATTAATACAATTTAACAAAATTTATTAAAAGTTTAACAAAAAAACGAACATTTTCAGCATTCTGATAATACATTCAAATACAAATATACTGTATTCTATTTGATCCCAAATTCCATTTTATATTATATTATAGAATTTTATATATTATTTTAATTATTACTTGAATAATTATTTGAAATCTTAAAACATATATAGTGTATATTACGTATACAAAAATAAAATTATGAAATCAGTTTATTTCATTTTATTTGTTCCAAATTCCTTTTTTTTTTTTTTTTTACTGTGATTTAATATCGTGCTTGAGTTTGTGAAGTAAAGAGAATAGAGATTTTCTGGATTATTCATATGAACCTTGCCAGATGGTAAGCTTGTTGTGTGTGTGTGTGTGTGTGTGTGTGGTCCGCAGCCGCTGACGGGGCTCCAGGCGAACGGCCCCGGCCTGCAGTATACGGTCCTGTGGCGTCAGCACGGCGTGGAGAAGGACTGGACCTCCGTCAGCGTGGCCAACGTCTCCAAGTTCGTGGTGTCGGGGACGCCCACGTTTGTGCCGTACGAGGTGATGGTGCGGGCGCAGAACGCCTACGGACCCGGCCCCGAACCCGTCGCTGTGATCGGCCACTCCGGAGAGGACTGTGAGTCTCGCGCCTTTAGCATTAGCGCTCGACTAGCGTAGCGCTGCTAACTCCCAGATTGCTGTGTGCAGTTCCCTCGGCGGCCCCGGGGCTGGTGCAGGTGGTGGTGCTGAACAGCACGCTGGCGGAGGTGCACTGGGAACACGTTCCTCTGCGGGCCGTGCGCGGGCGACTGCAGGGCTATAAGGTGCGCGCTCAGAGTCACGTCAACACCAACACGCTGCTATTCTCTAATTGTGGAGTTCAATTTAACAGCTGACAGATATTCAACATAACTCATGTGTGAGAGTCCAACAGAACAAAACCAGTCAAATGAGTTCTGCTCATATTTCATTACCATTTTCTAAACTGTAGCGAATTAACTGAGATAATGTGAGAAATGTTGAAGCTGTCTGAATAATTTCCCTGTTTTCTAGGGGTGTAACGATCCCCTCGTGTCACGATTCGATACATATCAAGATTCTGAACTCACGATACGATATTATTGTGATATTCCCAGACATATGATAAAAGGTTAAAAAATGTTCTGTTGTTTAAAATGCTAAATTTGCTGTAAATGAATAGTCTTGGAATCACACAGTAATTTTTATTTCGGGTGAACTATCCACGATACATATTGATGCCTTTTTGTATTGCGATATATTGTGACATGATATATTGTTAAACCCCTACTGTTTGTAGATAAATTATGCTTATGAACACAAGTTGAATTTTGCTCCCTGGAAATGTTTGGTGTTTTTGAGGCTGTGACCTTAGACTAGTGCATGCTGGGATATGTGATCGTGTGTAATCTCTGTCGTCGGTGTGCAGGTTCATTACCGGCGCGAGCGGAGTTTACACCAACACAACTCTCACCACGGCGAGCAGAGGAGCGAGAGCTTCGGGCCCAACAGAACCCGCGGGAAGCTCCCGGACCTGCACCCGTTCAGCGTCTACAGTCTGCACGTCACGGCGTTCAACAGCCGCGGGGAAGGACCCGCTAGCGCCACGCAGCGCTTCGAGACGCCGGAGGGCGGTGAGAGCATCTGAACAAGCCGCTTCATTCACTCACACGTTCAGCTGCACTGACAGTCTGGAGGCTCGTTCCCCACACTGAAAAAAGATTAAAAATGTCTCGCAATTCTGACTTTATTTCTCACGATTGTGAGGTTTTTAATCTAACTGTCTTGCAACTGTAAGTTTATATCTCGCAATTTTGACTTTTTCTACAAATTGTAACTCTATCTTTTGCAAGACTTTTTTTTCGCAATCATGACTTTATATAAAACTGGCTTTTTTCTAGCAAATCCAAATTTTTATTTTTCAGTTTTGACTTTTCTTTTAATTGTAAGTTTTTATTTCGCAATTCTGACTTTTTTTCTCGCAATTGCAATTTTTATCTTTCAGTTTTGACTTTTTCTTGCAACTAAGTTTTTATCTGGCAATCTCTCAATCTCGCAATTCTGACATTTTCTCGCAATTGCAATTTTTTAGCAAAAGTTTGCATCATTGACTGTGTTATTTTCCTGTTTATCTCTGTGAACTGCTGAAACGATCTGTACTGTATAAAGCGCTGTAGAAATAAAGCTGACTTGACTTGAAGCTCAGATTTTGTGGTCTGTATGGTTCCAGTTCCCGGCGTGCCGTCGTTCTTCCGCGTGTCTGCTTCGGATCTGGACTCTCTGACGCTGGAGTGGGCTCCGCCTCACGAGAGGAACGGCCGTCTGACCGGATACACCCTCAGATATCAGACGGGTGAGAGAACCTCTCCTCACCTCAGATCTAAATCTACAGCAGCTTATGATTGGCTGAAATAACGTGACCCGCCCCTTTCCGCTCTCGCTCCGCCTCCAGTCAACAGCAGCCATGACTTGGGTCTGCTGGATGAGATGGATCTGCTGTCCAATCAAAGCAGTGTAACGCTGCACAACCTCCATCACAGCACGCGCTACAAGTTCTATTTCAGTGCCAAAACACAGCAGGGATCCGGGCCTGCGCTCACCGAGGAGGCCGTCACCATCCTCCACAGAGGTACGTCCACTAGATAGGGCACACTAGCGTCTCGCCATCCTCCACAGAGGTACGTCCACTAGATAGGGCACACTAGTGTCTCGCCATCCTCCACAGAGGTACATCCACTAGATAGGGCACACTAGTGTCTCGCCATCCTCCACAGAGGTACGTCCACTAGACAGGGCACACTAGTGTCTCACCATCCTCCACAGAGGTACGTCCACTAGATAGGGCACACTAGCGTCTCGCCATCCTCCACAGAGGTACGTCCACTAGACAGGGCACACTAGTGTCTCACCATCCTCCACAGAGGTACGTCCACTAGATAGGGCACACTAGTGTCTCACCATCCTCCACAGAGGTACGTCCACTAGACAGGGCACACTAGTGTCTCACCATCCTCCTCAGAGGTACGTCCACTAGATAGGGCACACTAGTGTCTCGCCATCCTCCACAGAGGTACGTCCACTAGATAGGGCACACTAGTGTCTCGCCATCCTCCACAGAGGTACGTCCACTACATAGGGCACACTAGTGTCTCGCCATCCTCCACAGAGGTACGTCCACTAGATAGGGCACACTAGTGTCTCGCCATCCTCCACAGAGGTACGTCCACTAGATAGGGCACACTAGTGTCTCACCATCCTCCACAGAGGTACGTCCACTACATAGGGCACACTAGCGTCTCGCCATCCTCCACAGAGGTACGTCCACTAGATAGGGCACACTAGTGTCTCACCATCCTCCACAGAGGTACGTCCACTACATAGGGCACACTAGTGTCTCACCATCCTCCACAGAGGTACGTCCACTAGACAGGGCACACTAGTGTCTCACCATCCTCCACAGAGGTACGTCCACTAGACAGGGCACACTAGTGTCTCGCCATCCTCCACAGAGGTACGTCCACTAGACAGGGCACACTAGTGTCTCGCCATCCTCCACAGAGGTACGTCCACTAGACAGGGCACACTAGTGTCTCGCCATCCTCCACAGAGGTACGTCCACTAGATAGGGCACACTAGCGTCTCACCATCCTCCACAGAGGTACGTCCACTAGATAGGGCACACTAGTGTCTCACCATCCTCCACAGAGGTACGTCCACTAGACAGGGCACACTAGTGTCTCACCATCCTCCTCAGAGGTACGTCCACTACATAGGGCACACTAGCGTCTCGCCATCCTCCACAGAGGTACGTCCACTAGATAGGGCACACTAGTGTCTCACCATCCTCCACAGAGGTACGTCCACTACATAGGGCACACTAGTGTCTCACCATCCTCCACAGAGGTACGTCCACTAGACAGGGCACACTAGTGTCTCACCATCCTCCACAGAGGTACGTCCACTAGATAGGGCACACTAGCGTCTCGCCATCCTCCACAGAGGTACGTCCACTAGATAGGGCACACTAGTGTCTCACCATCCTCCACAGAGGTACGTCCACTACATAGGGCACACTAGTGTCTCACCATCCTCCACAGAGGTACGTCCACTAGACAGGGCACACTAGTGTCTCACCATCCTCCACAGAGGTACGTCCACTAGACAGGGCACACTAGTGTCTCGCCATCCTCCACAGAGGTACGTCCACTAGACAGGGCACACTAGTGTCTCGCCATCCTCCACAGAGGTACGTCCACTAGATAGGGCACACTAGCGTCTCACCATCCTCCACAGAGGTACGTCCACTAGATAGGGCACATTAGCGTCTCACCATCCTCCACAGAGGTACGTCCACTAGACAGGGCACACTAGTGTCTCGCCATCCTCCACAGAGGTACGTCCACTAGATAGGGCACACTAGTGTCTCGCCATCCTCCACAGAGGTATGTCCACTAGACAGGGCACACTAGTGTCTCACCATCCTCCACAGAGGTACGTCCACTAGATAGGGCACACTAGTGTCTCGCCATCCTCCACAGAGGTACGTCCACTAGACAGGGCACACTAGTGTCTCGCCATCCTCCGCAGAGGTACGTCCACTAGACAGGGCACACTAGTGTCTCGCCATCCTCCACAGAGGTACATCCACTAGATAGGGCACACTAGTGTCTCGCCATCCTCCACAGAGGTACGTCCACTAGACAGGGCACACTAGTGTCTCACTGGCCGTTCTGTGGGTTTTCGGTTTAATTCACGACAGAGAAAGTGTGCTTTAGTTAAAGTACAGGTTGTTAAGTGTAAGTATGCATGTAAGAGGTTTGAGTGCACTATAAAGTCCAGGTTCAAGTCAGTAAAAGACATTTTATTCGGATCAGTTTCATCACTGAAAATAGGTTTAAACTCTTAATTAGCTCTCAGAGATTTCTGCATTGTGCGCTCTCTACAGAATCCTGTGTGTGTTTTCCTTCTGATCTTTTAATCTTTCCTCTTTATAAATGTCCTCCTTCTCTTTCCTCCTGACACTCGCTGCTGTGACCTCTGACCTGCTGGAGTCTCTTGATGCTGTGTGAGTGTGTGAGAGAGAGTGTGTGTGTGTTTTCCAGGAGCTCGGGCACCCCACCCCCACACGGGTACAGTCGCTGTAGTGACATCATCACTAGCCCCGCCCCTAACACGCTAATGTCATGTCATGTCCCGCCCTCACTGTACTCACTCAGTAACCAGCGGCTCGCGTCAGTCGTTCACGCTTGTGTCTCTCTCTCAGCGCCGGCCTCAGCTCCTGCGTTCGGGAACGTCAGCTCGTCCGTGAGCGAGGACGGGGCGCTGATCAGTTGGCAATACTGGGGTCCCGAGAAACACCTTTATGTTGAATATATTATAGACAACAGTAAGACTCCTGCATGCGTGTGCCGTGATTTCTGATGATCAAACACATGAACACATAGAGTAGAGCTCATGTAGTCACTAACAGAGCCACTGCAAAACATGAGCCTGCTCCTACAGCTGACCCAGGACACGTCCAGCGGAGAGATCTGTTGTTGATGTAAGACTGTGTGTGTGACGGGACGCTGAGGAAGAGCCTCGTGTTTTGCAGTGGAGGCTCACGCCGGTTGAGTTGTTGAGTAGTTTAACAGTACAGGAGGTGCAGAGGTCTGAACGGAGTGTGTGCTGGAAACCCTCAGGTGATGAAGACTGGCACACAGAGAAGGTCAACGGCTCTCAGTTCCACGTGCTGAAGGGTTTGAAGGAGGGTTTGTCCTACAAGGTGCGCGTGGTGGCCGGAGGAGGTCGGGAGGACGAGCGCTCGCTCCGCCGCTCTGAGGAGCTGTTGGTCACGCTCCCAGGTGAGGCTTCCTCTCAGCCTCAAGGCCTTGTGGGATACGCGCTCGCTGTGATGCATGCTGGGAGATGTGTTGATGAGCGTCTGCATGAGTCATGGGTCTTGATCCGCATGACTGTATCCCGCTCCGCCTCAGTGTCTCTGTCTTGTTTTTCAGTACAAATATTCTTAAAGGGGACATATCATGATAATCTGTGTACGTGCTGTAATCCAGAACACGTGAACTGTGAAACCTAGAAACGCTGTTCTGGGGAGCCTTTCAGAAGCCAATCAGATTTCGCTCCCCTTCTGACGTATGAAGAGGATCTTATTATAATATTAGCGGCCCTTAATCTGCTTGTTTATAATATTCCCGCCCCTTAATCTGCATGTTCACACACACACACCTGCAGCATTGGGTTCGCGAGCGTCGACAGAGCCCAGTTGTAACACACTGGAGAAGATCCAGCTGAGCCTGAAACTGTTCTGTGGTCAGCACAGACGACACTATTGAGCAGAACATGTGAGCGCTGTCTTATAAACACTGACTCAGGAACTGTGGACACTTGAGGAAGAGATCAATATGATGATGAGTTGATCAGGGGAACTCCACAACAACTACACAAACGTCTCCGCTAACATTCAGAAGCGTGTAACAGTGAGTCTCTCCGTAAGGCGGAGCTAAAGCTGCTGTTACTCCTGATCCTGGATCAGTCAGATCCGCCTGTGTTGATATTGCCGGAGTCTCTGAAGCTCGTGTGAAGGCTCCGCCCTCTTCTGGACGGAGGCGGGGCTAAAGCTCATTTGCATTTAAAGCGACACACACAAACTGAGTTTTTTTTCTCACACCCAAAAAGGGACAAATTTGACTAGTTATAATAAATGATTTAATGGCATTTTGAGCTGAAAATTCAGACATATTCTGGGGACACATTATATTTATTTACATCTTGGGGCATAATATGTCACCTTTAAATCAAGGTACATGTACTGGAGAAACAGACTGAAGATATTAAGTGTGCTTGAGTGTGTTGGTGATCCTCTTCCTCAGCGATGGTGAGTCCGCAGGTGGACATCGCCACTCAGGGCTGGTTCATCGGGCTGATGTCGGCCATCGCTCTCCTCATCCTCATCCTCCTCATCGTCTGCTTCATCAAGAGGAACAAGGGCGGGAAATATCCAGGTGAGACTTGTGTTGACACGTACATTTAATCCTTTAGTTTAGCAGACATTAATGTTGCGTATCGCCAACTAACATTTCATTTGGTTCAAGTAGCAAAAGTGTTTTTTATGGTCTTAGTATTGAAGGATTCAAATGTCCTGATAGTTTACTCTCCTCAACGTCCTCCAAGATGTTCAAGTCTTTCTTTAGTCGAAAAAATATTTTCGTTAAGAAATAGTTTTTGAGGAACACACTCCAGGGTTATAGTGAGTTCAATGGGGTCAGATGTGAGTTTCAAAGTCTCGACACTATCCTGCCGAGGAATAAGAGTCTGATCTGGACAAACCAGCGACATTTACAACAAAATACACATTTATATACTTTAACCACTAATGCTGGTCTTGCTCTCGCTGTGATGTCATCACAAGAAGAAGATTTCTGCATTCAGTGTGTGTGTGTGTGTGTGTGTGTGTGTGACTCTGATCTCTGATCGCTGATGTTTGTCTCAGTTAAAGAGAAGGAAGACGCTCACGGAGACCCGGAGGTCCAGCCCATGAAGGAGGACGATATAATGTTTGGAGAGTACAGGTGAGAGAGCGCTGACCCCTGACCCCTGACCTCTGACCCCTCAGGAGACCACACCTGCGCAGGCAGCCCTTCTCCACGACTCTGGGATTCTGCCTCTTGATCTTCACCTGATCCGGGTTCTGAGGACTTGATCGGGTTTACAGGACGATCAGCTTTGATGAACTCCAGATCCGCACGTGTTTCCTGCATCCGCTTATATTTCTGATGATCTTAGTGTAGTCCCACTGAACATCACAGTCTCCTCACGTGAGACGACCCACGCACTTTACTCCTGTACAGCAATATTCTTTTATATCATTAAACGATTTCCTTGATTTTTTGAGATGATTGCAGTAGATGTGGATCTTTGCTCGTCGCGTCACGTGATGTGAATATGACTGACATGCAAGCTTCTGTTCCAGAGCACAAACCCACATCTATAGAAGCAGAATATGAGTGTGTAGTAGACCAGCATTCAGACTTACTCTGTGTGTCGAGCTTCAGTCCCGTAGTGTGCGCTAGACGCACACACACACTCCTCGCTGATCTCAGTGTGTGATGTTGACGTCCGGGCGGAAGGTAAGCGGGAATCTGCATGCGGATCCACTGGGAGAAACACAGTCATTCCAGGATCACACTTCTCTTGAAGCGCAGACTGAGTCAGCCGAGCCCAGAGTAACTGATCACACTAAGCGCTTGTAATTCGATCACATCACAGTTTCCAAAGCGTATGATCAGATTACTGTTCCTTTTTATTGATCACATATTATTCACACAGTAGATTATTCCCTGAATCTTTTTTTTTTACTGTGCATTTAGCTTTTAAAAAAATTAATTATGTGGGCAAACAAAAGTGATATATATTTTAGTAACAGTTTTACAAAAATTGGGAAAAAACACTTACTAATATATATATTTTATTTTTTATTTTTTACCTGCAAAATGTCTTTTAATGGAAGCTTGTTTCCGCCACAGATTAAAACATTTTAACTAATGATTGCGACGTTTTATCTCACAATTGCGAGTTTATATCTCGTCAAAAATGACCTTTTTTATTTTCCATTTTTTAGCGGAAAACATATTTTAAAATATAAACACTTATTATATTAAACAAAATATATTTTGCAGGTAAACCAAAAAGGCATGTTTTTTACTAAATGTTTTTTTAAGTAAAAAATATTTATTTTTTATTTTATGATTATGATTTGTGCCATTTTTATGTGAGTATAAGCTTTTTTTATGATCTCTTATGTGTTGTGATGTGTAATGCACTTAAAGTTCATGGTAAAGAATGTAATTTCTGTTTTGTTTATGGTTTTATATCAGCGTTTATGTTTATGGTTTTATATCAGCGTGGTGCAGAATAATCTGTGATAGACGAGTAATCAGAAAGTAGTGGGATTACATTAGCTGAGATATAGTGGAATAGATGACATTAGTGATGGTCATCAGGACTGAGGCAGTGGTCCAGCAGCACAGGACAGGAGATTCAGGGGAAGTGTGTCCACATGTCCATCAGTCGTCGTGTGTGTGTGTGTGTGTGTGTGACGGGTCGGGTCTGCTGCTGCTTCAGCGCTCCTGAGGTCACTCTTCATCTTCACGCTCAGATGCTTCATCGTCTGATGATTGATCATAAATCAGATGATTTAAAGCTTTAACACCTGTGTATGTGGTTTTAAATGTGCATGTGTGTTTCATGTTGGGCCTCGAGTTCACTGAAATCATGATGCTCTTCCTCAGTGTTTCCAGCACAAACATCTGAACATCCGTAACCCTCCTCCTTCCCTCGCCGGTCACCATGACCACAAGATCTCAAATTATACTTGATTTTTTTTGTCCAGAAAGTTGATTTTATTTAATTTTGATTATATTTTTAAGCATTTACTAGATTTGATCAATAAATAAATAGTAATTTAAGCCCATTCCCATTATATTTCATGACTCTAGATGGGCTTATAGCTCTATATGGAGCAGAGGAGCTGTTCCGCTGGGTCCTAAAGCCCGTTCATTTCAGTGTGCATCCAGATACACACGTAGATATTATAAAATAATTTTTAGCAAATTTTTACATTTAATTTTGAGCATTTTTTGGTTTTTTTGTGTACTGAATCATTCCACTCATTCCTAACGGAGTGAGATTGAACCGAGAGGGAAGGAGAGTTACTTCTCAAAAGTTCAACCACAAAACCTCGAATCTATACATTTTTAAGTTCAAGTGCGACAAAAGTCCAGAGTCTTGGACCCCTCTGACGAACTCTTCATTTGAAAAAGATGAGTTTGGGGTTGTGCAGATGTTTGGAGCGTGTGATGTCTGCAACGTTTGCCTCGTGGTTCACCTGTGGTTTCTCTCGCAGTGAGGAGGACCGTAAGCCGCTCAGAGTTAGCCGGACGCCCTCCAGCGGGACGGTCCCGCGCGACGGCAGCGAGGACAGTTTAGTGGAGTACGCCGACTCCGGGGACACGCAGTTCAACGAGGACGGCTCCTTCATCGGTCAGTACAGCGGCAGATCGGGGCCCCCGTCTCCGGTCATCAACTCGCTGGTGTAGGACTGACCCCAGACCACAATAACACACAATACAGGGGGAGCTTTCTGACCTCGTTAGCAGATCTTGGTTTGTGCAAACGTGCTGAAATACTATTCAAGCTTCTTCTTCTTCTTCTGAGACTAAATTTAAACTGTAAACAGACGATCAAACCACGACAAATCCCATAGACTTACACTGAGGGGCTCAAAACTTTTACACAATAACTCCCACCGAGAAGGCCTATCTATCACTAGCAAAGCCATGGTAACTAGCTTAAGACATGCTAGCATGCTGAATCATGTTAGCAACACATTAATCATGTTAACAAGCATGCTCATTCATAATAGCACTGTGCTAATTCATGTTAGCTGCATGCTAAATCATGTTAAAACATTTTAGTAACCTGTTCAATCATGCTCGCAATGTTAATTTGCGTCATCAATGTGTCAAAACATGTTAGAAAACATGCTAAATCATGATAGCATTGGGCTAATTAATGCTCGCAACATGTTAAATCATGCTAACAAAGTGCTAATTTACGTTTGCAATGTGTCAAAACATGTTAGCAACATACTCATTCATGCTAGCAATGTAATAAAACATGATAGCAAATAACATTCAACGCATGCTAACAACATGCTAAGAAGCTTATAAAACCTTCAGACTTTCAGACAAGACTTTGTCAAACTAACATAAAACTTTGTCCCGAAGACTTGTACTTAATAGTTTTAAGCACAAACTCGCTTCGTTTTGATGATTTTTCAGGAAGTAAGTCTTAATATCTTCAGTGATTGTTGTTCTCCAGTAAATGTATCTTGATTTAAGAAAGTTTAGATATTTATTTGTTCTGGAAAATGAGACAGAAACACTGAGGACGATCTTTGCACAGAATACTATACAGTTTGATCAATAATGAAAATGTAAAGTCTGTCAGAATTCAACATTTTCCCCCAAGATTGAGTTAGACTCTGAGTGACCCTCACGGATGAGGTCATGTGACGCGAACACAGCCGATATTCTGATATCACACCTCCGCATCATCACGTCACATGACCCGCACCCTGACCTGCATGTGAACCTGTGCAGTTCCCATAGCAACCCTGTGAGGATGAGGATGGTGATGCTTCATCTACCTGAATGCATTCACACGCCACATGTGAGGTCATGTGCTGATCAGAGCTCTTTAATGTTAACATGTGCGCCTGCAGTTCATCTCTATGGGGTCAAATTCAGAATATCTGGCTTATATTTCCTCCCACAATCAATGGAAAACATTTTAAACTATATTTTAGATAAAGAAAATAAAGCCTTTTTCTCTTTGCATTGCCTTACATTGAATGCAAGGTTATTTTATGACGATTAAATACCCAAATTCTTTTAATCCGTAGAATTAGAAGAGATTGAATCCTCATTACGCCGATGGACAAAATATACTTCACTTTCTTGATGCATAAAATATTCTTTAAAATCAGATTTTTCTTTTTCATGTAATTCACTCTAATTCTATTTTGCCTTGATCAGTTTTTGTAGGTCAGCTCATTGAAATGAACTGTGTGTATGAAAGATGTTTTATGCTTTTTTCATAACTTGCATCAAGTTTGAATTTGAAATGTTAAATGTTGTTTTGTAAAGATATTTTGTTACTGTAAATATAGCGAGAGTTTGTTTGGCTTGAGGACTGAAGTGTGTGTGTGTCTGCTGTGCTTTAGTTTCTTCAGTGTTTTATTCAGTATTTATCTCATGTTTTATAATGTACCGCAGCTCTTGGTTTGTAAAGGGATTTTGTACTGTAATGATTAATCTGTCAGAGATCTACTAACCACACGTCTCATGATATTTCAGCCTCTATAAGTATAATATGCAGAATAATATGGAATGAATAAATGTATTGCATTATACATCTCTTCTGTGTGACTCATTTCTTGTTTCTTACTCCCTCTGTGTGTGTGTGTGTGTGTGTGTGTGTGTGTGTGTGTAATGGAGTTCAGAATGAATGAAGAGATGTCCTATAAAGTTCAGTCTGGTGTACCACAAGGCTCAGTACTGGGGTATTTTGCTACATAACAAGGCTCGGTTATTTTGAGATTTTGGGAGCAACAAGAGATTCTAGTGAATTCTGGATCTGAAGCGGAAAGAACATCACAAACAACAGCGAGTATCATAGAAGACCAGAGTGCTTATTTCTGTCATTGCCATTTCAGTGTTGGAAGAGAGAAAGAGAGAGCCATCTGTCCAACACTTGCTGTGTGTGTGTGTCAGTCACAGTGCTGGCACACACTCTCTCTTTCCTCACACACACACACACATTTAGCCGTCTGTAATTCAAACACTAGCTGCTTGATGCAGTTTTTGATCATTTTGTGGCGGATTCTCAGTATCAACAGATGAAATTAAACTAAAGCATCTCGACCTGCTCTAGACGATCTGATGAGGATGATGATCATCTGTTGTATGACAAGGATTTGTTTTCAAAACTAGGAGTTTCCAGAGATTTAAACAAGTCACTAAAATAATTGAAAGAATTACATGTCAGGGTTGCAGACGTTCTTCAGGGTTCCTCTTTTTTACTGATGAATTTGCATGATTTTCCCAGTCATTTGAAATTTACTGGATTCCTCTTAAGGTTCTAAGGTTCTATGACATCAATGTATAAAGAGGGTTGATCATGAAAAAATGTATGTTTTCATATTGTAATTGAAAATGACTCCACTACTTTTAAAATGAGGTTTCTCAAATATCACAGAATCCTGGTTCTTCAAAGATAAAAAAGCAGTTGATGAGATGTTAAATTTAACATTATAAATATCTTGAATTTCAGTTATTTTACCTTCTTTGAAATCTAGTTTGTCTTATTTTGTATTATTATTTTAAGTTGTAGCAGTAGAGATGCTTGTGTAATTCTCAGTTCTGCTGGTTTTTGTCTCCCTCTAGTGTCGGCTGAGAGCACTAACCCAACAGCAGTTCATCTTCACAGGTTTGGGCTCACTTTATTTTCTCCAGATGAGATTTTGAAGCTGTTTTAGAAACTCATTCTCACTTGTAATCAGAGTCAGTCGTCTTTATTAAAGCCACAGTTACATTCTGTCATCCTTTACTCTCCATATCACGCATGGCCAACCTGTACCTGGTCAAGCCTTAGAGAAGTGTGCCGTGATCCATTTCCATACAGTCTGCTTCATCATGACCAGACAGTGCCTGACTCAAACCACAGGTGTGTGTGACTCCTGCCTTACCAATGAGGGTTTTCCTTTCGCCTGTGCTTGACTTAATTGTGTGTTTGTTCTCCTACCAGATGAATGCCACAGGCTGTGCCTCTCTTACTGTTGATACATCAGGGTTTTTCAACACCAAATGCAAGACTCATTTCTTGTAAATGTGAATGTTACTGAGGAGGGAACAGGTGAGCTATTGGCTGATCTCAACCATATACTCTTCATCATCTTTACAAGACATCCATGTCAATGAATGTTCTATGAATATGCAAATGAGCCCCGCCTCCACTCACTTACTGACTCAGAGATGCACTGGTTGACGATCACACGTTGATCTGATTGGTTACAAGGTGGTTTGTGACGTCAGAAACACCAGCGATTTCACAGTTTTAAGGAGGAAATACTCAGCAATGCTGTCGACTTATGAACTTACACATGGTGTGTGTTAACGCGTATTAAAAACACCACATACACACATAAACAACATTATTTTCACCACAGGCGGACTGTAAAACAATAATGATGTGCGCCGATAAATCATGTTTTATATGCACTGCAAAACCATGAACAAGAAATGTCCATTTTGATTTAATGGTGATTGTAAGTTGATTTTAAACACCATTCTCTCTCTCCCTCTCTCTTTCTTCTTTTCTCTTTCTTCTGCTCTCTGTGTCTTAGCAACATCAAATCAGATGTGACCGCTCAGCTTTGATGTCGTCCAATCACGTCGCTCGGACGCTTGCTGCTTTTATTTGCCCGTTTGAAGCCCATTCAGTCATGAATAGATTCTGAATCACATTAGTGCAGTGTTGATGGTTTCCATGACGACTGAACCCCCCAAGCCCCTCCCCCTCTATACAGTTACCCCGCCCCCACACAGCTCAGTTACCCCGCTGCCTCTATTTGTGTGTGTGTGTGTGTGTGTGTGTGTGTGTGTGTGTGTGTGTGTGTGTGTGTCTCTCTATGTGTGTAAGAGAGCAAGTGTGTGTGTGTGTGTGTGTGTGTGTGTGACGGGGGTCTCTGGTGTGTGGTATTGATCTGACATTGATGCGTCTCTCGTTTCTCAGAGTCAGACACACACTCTGTCATTCGTCTCAGTTCTGATCGTCAGATGTTAATCTCATCATGAATCTGGACGGGATCTAAACGAGCTCATCTTAATCAAGCGTGACCTTTGACCTTTGACCTGATGTGGGGTCTTCATCTGCAGTGATGGACGGAGCGACCTGATATTACTGTCATTACTGTTCTCTTCAGGCTAGCCCTGTTCCAGAGTGTTCAAAACCTCACTTTTATACATATTTAAAACACTTATTTTTCTTGGTTATTGTGAACGTTAGAGAAAACATCAAATGAACGTTTCAATGTATCAGTTTGCAAACATTTGGAATGTTTTCTGGACGTTCTAAAAAAGTATCAAGTTATACATTAGAATGTCCAATTAAAATGTTTCCGAAAAACTCTCTATGAACAGTGAACAAATAACGTTATTTATTAATTTCATATTACACAGGTAAAAAGAGAGTAGCCTACAGTTTATATCATAATAAACCCAATTAATGAAAACTAAGATAGAGAGAGAGAGAGAGAGAGAGAGAGAGAGAGAGAGAGAGAGACTGAGATAGAGAGAGAGATGGATCAGGTGTATTTTTTTATGTGTCAGCTGCTCGTGACAAACACACTTGTATCATTGACTGACAGGTGAATCAGCCAATCAGCGGCTCTCCTCGGCTCCTTCACGTGCCCGTCACCGCAACCTGTCCAATCAGGAGCTCCGCCGAGACGCGTCGGAGCGCGCGAGCCCGCGCTGTCAGTCAGTCAGTCAGTGCCGCGACGCGCTGCGGAACGGGCGCGAGAGCTGAAGGTGAACGGAGGAACGGCCGCTTCTGCAGGTGAGAACGCGTTTACTGACGGTTCCTGTGCGCGAGGAGATGCGGCGAGGGTGTGAGGAGGAGGATGCTGACACACACACACCCACACACACACACACACACGTACCGCAATGCAGACGCACGCGCCTGTCTCACAAACACCGATGTTTAGCTTTGATGTGTGTAATAATGAGAGTGTAGTAATGGGTGTGTGTTTGTGTGTGTAGTAATGAGTGTGAGTTGCGTTGATTCCTCCTGTCGCGCGCACGTCTCATCGCTCCAGATGATCGTTTATGAGATATGAAACATGCATGAGCATCAGACAGCGATCCCGATGTTTACATGCATCTCACCGTTCCTCCTGTCCGAACGCGCGTTATAGATTCAGATTTGATGTTGATGTTTGGCATATATGATGTGTGGACTTCTATAGGGCGTGTATGGAGACAGAAGCCTGTATATATGATCCTACACGTCATATATGACCCTACTGTACACGCATGTGTAGGTCATGTGTGACACTGACTGTATGTGTCCGGTTAATGGACATATTTATAAATGAAAATATTAAAAACAACCCCCAAACCATTCATAGATGTTCCTCATGAATTATTCAGGCGCATCAGCCAATGGCAGGACCCCAGCATGACCTTTAATATTTCTGTTTGTTGTGAAAAGTTGTTGTGTTTATTAAAATTACAATATGCAGTTTGGGTAGTAATATTGTTGATCTAAGATGAGAACTAACCCTGATCTGGACGACTCTGCTGGGTTATGTCATGTGTGTGTGTGTGTGTGTGTGTGTGTGTGTGTGTGTGTGTGTGTGTGTGTGTGTGTGTGTGTGTTACATTGTGTCACATGTTAGCAGTGATGATGTGCAACAAAACTGGGATTTGACAAAATGTAACGTTGTTGTTTTGATGAGAGTCTGTTTCTCAGATCATGAGGTGTGTGTGTGTGTGTGTGTGTGTTAGTGCTGGTTAACGGTTTAGAGTCGAGTCTCCTCATCTTGTTTCACAGCAGCGTTACAGAGATAACAGGAGATTACAGACACAGAGTGTTTACACTTTACAGCAGATCTAGAATACAGTTACTGTCCGGATAAAGTTAGTTTGGATTGAGTGTGTGAGGCGCTTGTTTAATGCGTGTGTGAGGCGTGTGCTTCATGCGAGGAGTGTTTCATGTGTGAGGCGTGTTAATGGCATGATCACTACAGCTCCATGTGTTCAGCTGTGTTATGGTCATACGGGTCACGTCTGCATTCAGATGTTTCTTCTTCTTCTCGTTGATGTGAATGTTGAGGAATTGAACTCCATTGAACAAATGAATGTAGAATGTGGTACTTTTGAATGTTCTCTAAACGTTCTGAAACAAGCTGTGTTAAAATTATACAGACAAAATTATATATTTTAGAAAAAAGGTCCTGAAATAATTTTTTGTGCTAACGTTTAGAAACGTTATTAAAGACCAGATAACTCTGAACGACATTCTTTTAACGTTACTGAAGAACGTTTGTTCGTGATTTTGAGAACCTTGAGAGAGAGTTCTGAGAACATCAGCCGTGTGTAACAGTGTTACTTATCAGTGTGTGAACTCTAAAGGTTCGTCCTCTCGGCCCTGAAACTGCTCTTCCCAGCATGCATCTGTGCAATAACTGTCCGGCGGGACACACACACAAAAAAACTCGCTCCGCACAACACGCACACAAACACACACACTCTCACACATACACACTCACTCCGCATGACACACACACTTACTCATGCAAACAATAAAGCCACTTGAGTTTGATTGACAGCGCTGGCATTTAATGAGCAGCAGGAGACAAACTGAAGCGATGCGCATTTACTGTCTCACACACACACACACACACACACACACACACACACACACACACACACACACACACACACACACACAATACTCTCCTTGAGGCACGTAACAGGACACAGACTCATAATGTAGAAACACTTAAACAGAGTTTAATCTGTGTGAGTGTGACAGTTTCATGTTCAACACACACACACACACACACACACAAACACACACACACACACACACACACACACACACACACACACACACACACACACAGCTCTTGCAGATTAGTCAGCGTTTTCCAGCGGCCAGATCGATTCTCACTAATGGAATGGAAGGATTAGACACACACACACACACACACACACACACACACACACACACACACACACCACTGGGGTTTAATTGAAAAGTCTGTGTGTGTGTGTGAGTTAGAGAGAGAGTGTGTGGTTACACAAAAAACAACACTGATTAGATCAAACTGTGTTTGTGTTTATTGTAGTGTGTGTGTGTGTGTGTGTGTGTGTGAGAGAGCTTTAGCCTGTCCTGAACTCGCGTCACAATGAGACAGTCTTCTACATGGTTGCTACGGTGTTGTGCGTAGTTGTTAGGTGTTCTCCATAGTTGCTAGGGTGTCGTGCATGGTTGCTAGGGTGTTGCGTGTGGTTGCTAGGTGTTGTGCACAGTTGTTTAGGTGTTGTGAATGGTTGGTAGGTTCTTGAAATGTGGTTGCTAGGGTCTCGTTCTTCCATCTACCTGATGCTCTCAAATCAGGAAGTGATGATATAGGTATAGGTCAGAGGTCGGGATGATGTCGCCAAAGGTCAGAGGTCATGGCATTGTGTGTATGTGATAGCTTTAGTTTGTGACCTGACTTGACTTATGTTTCACACACTTAGATAGAATAAACTGAAAGCATATTGGTGTGCTGTCCGGGGGGAGGGAGGGCTACGAGCCCGAACCCAGAGCACTCCCCCGTATTACTGGTTAGGAAGTAACCAGGCGAGTGTGAGGAGGCGGGAAAACTGTCGAGGAACATTGGTGAGTCTAACGAGTATATATATATACATAGGTCTCCAACTCAAGCTGAATGGATTGATTACTGGTTGATTACTGGTTGGAATGATGTGATGAACTGGTGGATTAGGATTTTCTCGTGGATCTTCAGGTTCTGCTGTCAGCACATGCTCTGATCTTCTGTGATATTGAAGGTATTTTTAGCGTGTGCCGCAGGCCTGAAGGGAGAGACTCATTTAGAAGTGGATTAGAACGGATCCGCTCGTCTGATGTGAATCAGACTCAGTTAATCAGAGATCATCATAAACAGCATCTGATACGTTACATTACGTTATGAAAGCGTTATTTCTGAACGTTCAAAACGTCCAGTTTATAAACCGTTTAAAAATGTGTTTTATTGGTTATAGGAGCGTTCAACTTTATCAATCTTCAAACGTTACTTTTGGATGTTCTCTGAACGTTGTAAAACTAGTATTAACATTTAGAAAATCTTAGATGGGACGTCCAACTGGTAAAGAGTGTTTCATGAATGACGTCTAAATAACGCTTTGAGAACATTGTGGAAGAGCAGATAACTGCTGGAGCCGTCCGAGAGCGTTCACTGTTAATGTGAGTGTGAGGATTTATATCTGAAGGAGTCTCGTGAGCTCGTGTGTGTGTGTGTGTGTGTGTGTGTGTGTCATATGAAGCTGCTGGTCTTGTTTTCTGCTCTTTGACCCGAGAGTCTCGTAACGATAGAGACGTAAAGATAAGCGTGTTCTCCGGCCGGATCGGCTGAAGTGTTTTCGGGTCGATGGCTTCCTCTGTGATGGAGAGTGTAAATGTATTGAAGTGGTCAAACCCATTACCGTAGAAGAGCACAAACACTAACACATTAACCTCCGTCTTCACGCTTCCACAGCCTGTGTTTACTGTGTTTACTGTGGTACTGTGGTACTGTGTTTACTGCGGTACTGTGTTTATTGCGGTACTGTGGTGTTACTGTGTTTACTGTGTTTACTGCGGTACTGTGTTTACTACGGTACTGTGTTTATTGCGGTACTGTGTTTATTGTGGTACTGTGTTTACTGCGGTACTGTGGTGTTACTGTGTTTACTGTGTTTACTGTGTTTACTGCGGTACTGTGTTTATTGCGGTACTGTGGTGTTACTGTGTTTACTGTGTTTACTGCGGTACTGTGTTTACTACGGTACTGTGTTTATTGCGGTACTGTGTTTATTGTGGTACTGTGTTTATTGCGGTACTGTGGTGTTACTGTGTTTACTGTGTTTACTGCGGTACTGTGTTTACTACGGTACTGTGTTTATTGCGGTACTGTGTTTATTGTGGTACTGTGTTTACTGCGGTACTGTGTTTACTGCGGTACTGTGTTTACTGTGTTTACTGCGGTACTGTGTTTACTGCGGTACTGTGTTTACTGTGTTTACTGCGGTACTGTGTTTACTGCGGTACTGTGTTTACTGTGTTTACTGCGGTACTGTGTTTATTGCGGTACTGTGTTTATTGTGGTACTGTGTTTACTGCGGTACTGTGTTTACTGCGGTACTGTGTTTACTGTGTTTACTGCGGTACTGTGTTTACTGCGGTACTGTGTTTACTGTGTTTACTACGGTACTGTGTTTACTACGGTACTGTGTTTATTGCGGTACTGTGTTTATTGTGGTACTGTGTTTACTGCGGTACTGTGTTTACTGCGGTACTGTGTTTATTGTGGTACTGTGTTTACTGCGGTACTGTGTTTATTGTGGTACTGTGTTTACTGCGGTACTGTGTTTACTGCGGTACTGTGTTTACTGCGGTACTGTGTTTACTGCGGTACTGTGTTTACTGCGGTACTGTGTTTACTGCGGTACTGTGTTTACTGCTGTGTTTACTGCGGTACTGTGTTTACTGCGGTACTGTGTTTACTGTGTTTACTGTGTTTACTGCGGTACTGTGTTTACTGCGGTACTGTGTTTATTGCGGTACTGTGTTTATTGTGGTACTGTGGTGTTACTGTGTTTATTGCGGTACTGTGTTTACCGTGTTCATGTTCGTGTGATGCTCATTGGTTCTTGTGGATAGTGTAGTTGTGTAGATGGAGGAGAGTCAGATCCATTGAGATATTAGTGCTGAAGATGAACGAGAGTCTAACGGGTTTGGGACGACATGAGGGCGAGTTAATAGGACAGAATTTACATGTTTTATTATAACGGTTTAACGTAATGTTCTGTAAAGCTGTTTTGAAACAGTGGAGTTGGTTTGACTGGGTTTGTGATGGTTGAACTCTTAATGAACCCTTTAAATGAAATCCAGGAAAACACAGATAGTGTGTTGGTGTTTGTGCACGTGAGAGCACGATTATTAGCTGATTATTATGATGATTAATGAGCTGGAATCAAGCAGAAGAATTAACAGCTGTTAACTAACGTGAAATCTGAAGCGGTTAATGACACGTGTGTTATTGGGAACTTTAATCTGTTCATTAGAGAAATCCTTCCTGTTGCCCTGTGTGTGTGTGTGTGTGTGTGTGTGTGTGTGTGTGTGTGTGTGTGTGTGTGTGTGTGTGTGTGTGTAAGAACGACTCCTGAGCAGATCCAGAACAGCACCGAGACCCGCAGCTTCACGAATACTAATGACTTCACATCAATGTGCTCGTCACAAGCGTCCGACACAGCCAAGAACACACACACACACACACACACCATTCACCAATGTTATTTATTCCTGTGATCAAAGCTGAATTCAGTATCACATGATCTGTTGTGGAAAATATCAAGTTTAATAACGGTGAGACTGAAATAAAGCGTCTGTCTTTAAAAGCTTTTATTCTTGCAAGGACAGTCAGACGAGACACTGAGAACACGAATCTGTGCCAGACGAGTGTGAAGCGCAACACACACGTGTATCTTCGTCACCTTCATGTCATGTGCGACAAACACTTCATGTTTACGGTATCTTAGAGTTCATACAGTAGAACTGGTATTAGACCGCTATGATCATAATCTGGCTATGACTGATCTCCATCCAGCGTGTGTGTGTGTGTGTGTGTGTGTGTGTCTCTTCATGCTAATATTGCTAAGTAAAAACCACACTCAGTTTGTCTGTAGAGAAATGAAGTTTAACAGTAACGTGTAAAGCTTCTTCTGTTTATTAGTTCAAACTGTGGACTGAAGGATTGTTAGAAAGACTGAGGCTTCATCATTGGTGATGTTGTGTTTGCTGTATCTGTGCTGAATGTGTTCAGGATCATGATGATGATGATGATGATGATGTCTCTTATTTCCAGCTTTTTCCTCTGGATTCTGTGTTTATTCCCTCGGGAATCTCGAACAGACGCTAATCTATAGATTAATGAATCTCTGAGCAGATTAAGAGGAACAGCACAGAACAAACACCCACAATGCATCAGTCAGACGCTCATGGCAGAAGCTCGTTTCTGTTGGGATTGTTGACAGTGTTCCCGTTGCTCTGATGTGTGTGTGTGTGTGTGTGTGTGTGTGTGTGTACTAGTGAAGATCTCATCCTCGCTTCTGTTCTCCTGAAACACCTGAGGAAACTCACATGTTTATTGCAATACTAATTAAAGCGGCATTATTGTGCATTAAATAGCCTTTCACGAAGTCTTGAGTTTGTTTTAGGGTGTATAAGCTTTCATTCTTGATTGTTCAAATTTTTCACTTATTTTGCATTATTACACCTCGTCTGTCCTCTCGAGATGTTCTGGTGTGTCTCATTAGGTTTAGAAGAGACGTTTGTATTTGCTCATTTGAACACACAGTTGAGCAGAGAGAGTGTGTTGAGACAGAAGCCTGAGCCGTACAGTAAGTGTGAGCCGTTTGTGTCCACACACACACACACACACACACACACACACACACACACACTGATGTCCTTTAGCAAGGCCCAATATGAGCTCTGTGTGTGAAACCAGGCCATTGAGACTCCATTTAAACTCTGATGTTTGATTGTTCACATTCATGAAGTCTGGCTGGGTCAATGGCTCTTTCTGTCGTACAGTAGCGCATCTGTGTGTGTGTGTGTGTGTGTGTGTGTGTGTGTGTGTGTGTGTGTGTGTGTGTGTGTGTGTGTGTGTGTCAGACGGCAGTGACAGTCACGGTGCCCTGAAGAATGACTTATTGTTGAGATGATGCTTAATTCCTCAAGGACACACACTTCTCCACGTCTGACTCTCTACGACCAGCAGCTGAAGACGCACCACATGCGTGTGTGTTTAAACCTTTATATAAAGTTGCTTATATATGTCCAACATTGACATGTACATTCAGGAATATTCTACACTATATAGCAAATCTCAACTGCCTGGTTCGATTCAGAAGTTTACAAAATATTTACAATATTGTGATATCACCATAATCTATACGAGACAGGAATAATCCTGAAACCTGTTTTTTCTGTGTAGTCCTAAAAAAAAGCAAGATTTCAATCTATATAAAAATGCCAGAGTGAATTTAAGTTGTGTATCAAGAGCTTCAATGTGTTTTTTAAAGGTAAAACCTTTAAGTGTTTATAAGCATCATCAAGTGTTAATCGCAAGAGCTGGACTTTAGTGTGTATACTGTAGGTTCAAATATCATCGCTTTTGTCTATTTTGCATTTAAAAGTAGTTTCAAATCAAACAGGGCAGATTGTAATGAGGCAAAGTCTAAATGAACATTTGCACATGCGGTGCACAAGAAGACATGATTGCACCATCGGCATACAAATAAAGATACTGCAAACACTGTTTATATAGATGGACCCAATACTGAACCTTGTGGGACACCGTCTTTTGGGTCAGATGTTACATTCCCACGCCTGACAGTGAGTTCAGAGACATCGCTGTGAAACCAGTACAGTTTATTTCTATAGAGCTTCCAGTACAAATAGAGTTAGTCTGTAATAGTACACATATGATCAAGAATAGGTGCAGTTTATTCATGTGTAGGGGTAGTTACGGGGATGGGAGTGTTTGTTCATGACCTTTGCCCTGTGTGTGTGTGCTGATGAAATGTGAGAGCTCATGATTGTCAGGTCGGTGTGTGTTGGCCGTGATCTACAGTAAGGCCGTGTTGGAGCTCTGTCCGAGAGCCCGTCAGTGACTCGGAGAACACGCAGGAATATCGATATATTGATCTGAAGTCAAACACCGGCATCTCTTTATGAGGATTTCTGTTTTCTGATATAAGTGGCTCTATAAAATGAAAATCCCCCAGGATTCCCTGCTGATGTTGAGTCTTCGCTGTGTTTAATGTCCTGAGGCTGGTTTGGTGTGTGTGATGTGAGATGTGTCAATGTTGACCCGGAGTGATCCTGGATGATTCGGCGATGTTTCGTCTGTGGTGTTCGTTCAGAGCGACGATGAAAGCCGTGACCCAGATCTGCTGCTCTCTGAAAGACGCTGAACACAATACAGCAAAACGCCTGGAACGCACGGCTAATGGGTCAGAGTGAGCGGAACTGGGACACGCTGTTACTCATGCCTTCCTTGGGGATCGAACCCGCGACCTTAATTCAGTTCAGCTCAAAGAACCACATAAAAAACAGACACATTTCAGGAGAGCGTTTCTCGCACAGCGTTTAACAGACGGGTTTGGACCCGCTGGTGAGAGATATTGACAGGAGACACGATTCTCCGCTCTCGGGTCTGGGGAGTGTATCTGACATGTTCCTGATAGTAAAGAGCTTTAAGAACAGTAGGAGAATCTCACACACACGTCTGGACCCTACAGGCGGATATATGAATAGCGGCGTAACAGAGTCAGACTTGATCCTCCTAGCCGCCGCGTTCTGCAGATCATGAAATCCACGAGGAGGATCCAGATCCAGCTCCTCCCACCTTACCTACACCTAAACCTACCCAACTCCGCCCCCTAATCCCTAACCCCACCCCTTGGATCTTGATCCGCCTCCTCCCCGTGGATCTCCTGTTCTGCATTGAGGGCTTTCTGTACGCGGCATCAACACCGTAACAACAGAGTTACAATAGTCCACCGACCAACGCTGTAATCGCTTCCTCAAGATCGGGAACTGATAAAACTGGTTCTGTCTTTCTGCTCAACTGAACGTATTAGACTATCCATGAGCAGATTAGTGTGTGATTTCAGAGATGGGCCAGGACGAAATTCATTTCCAGCGTTGATGTCTTGTAGACTTGCTAATAAAGCATCACTCGAGTTTGTGTGAGTGTCTCAGTGGCACATAAATCTGAGTGTATCCGCATGGGAAGATGTCGAGTCAGAGGACCGACCCTTGCAGGATCTTGATCTCAGCTTTAGATATGGTGGGCCGTGAGATTTAATTAAGCGTTTAGAAACTGAAGGGCAATGTCCTGAAATGGGTTAAAGCCGACAGGACGATGCCCTTCAGACTAAAGCAGTTTTCTAAACGCTTAATTAAATCTCTTGGTCCACCATATCTAAGCTGAGATCTACATAACCTTTTCTCCATTATCCAATGACAGAAAGATGTCGTTTAACCCCTTGACCAACACTGGCCCGGTTACTATAAGACTATAACCCTGA
Source organism: Pimephales promelas (assembly GCF_988280905.1). NCBI lineage: Eukaryota > Metazoa > Chordata > Actinopteri > Cypriniformes > Leuciscidae > Pimephales > Pimephales promelas. The sequence goes on from NC_142793.1 coordinate 26,463,880, forward strand.
CTGAAGAGGATCAGTGATGTGATGATGTGGATGAAGATGTCACGTCCAGCGCTGACGGTCTGTAGTCTCGAGTGTGTGTGTGTGTGTGTGTGCGCTGCTGTGACCGGTAATAATTCCTGACCTCATGTATTGGTGTGTTTCCCTCAGCTAAGCGTTTCTCATTGATCTGCTGTTCCTGTTCAGTGCTGTTATTATAATTCGGCTGTTTCTCCGCTGGAGTTTGAACACAAAGCCCCGAACGCTGAATCAACACACACACAACCTTGAGCTTCAGATGAAGGTCGGTCTGGTGTGGTGACGTCTGCAGAAGAGCGTACGCTGATATTCAGCACTGCGGGGATCAAGCTCACGTTCATCCAAAGACGTTTATTAGTCTTATTCTTTTCAACTTTCTATTCATCAGAGAATATTATATGACGGTTTCCACAGGAATCTGAAGCAGCACAACTGTTTTCACACTGATAATAATCATAAATGAGCATCAGATCCTCATATTGCAGTGATTTCTGGAGGAATGATGATAAATTCAGCTTTACTGTACAGTATAATAACAAACAATAATTATTGGTTCAAATAAAGTATAATCATATGGGGTTTATTGAACGACGCCGTTAAAATACACCAATATTTCAGCATTTTATAATATTTTGATCAAATAAATGCATCCTTGGAGAACAGATGGATTTTATTTTCCATACAAATTATGTTTTATTAACAAAGTTCAGGAAGAGCACATTCAGATGATCTTTTCAGTGTGATTGGAGGATAGAGAGAGAGAGAGAGACTGATCTTCGCCTCGCCAGGCTTTCCCGCAGTCTTCCCCCGTTCCCCGGACACATAATTATTATAATTATAATCTAATTATTCATGTGAGGTTCAGGGTTCCGAATGTTCTTCAAAATATCATCAGATAAAGAAAGTTTTGCAGGTTTAAGTGACCCGAGCGCAAGTTAATGATGATGGAATGATTGGTCTGTGTTTTATGAGACGGATCTGGTGTGTGTGTGTTTGCACAGATCTCCATCCGCCTCTAATGGTGTGTGTGTGTGTGTGTGTGTGTGTGTGTGTTCAGTGCACCACTAATGGAAACATCAGGGACTCAGGAAGCAGGAACGTTCTGCTGGGATAATGTGGAGAGATGTGAGCCAGTGATGGATGTGTGTTTGTGCATAAACAATCCCAGTATGATGTCATTTACTGATATTACGTTACATCGACAACTAAACACAATGTGCCGTTCTCTGTAGAGACCACCGTATATCTCAGCGGGAGCTTGATCCGAGACACTGAGAGCCAATCGGCTGATGTTATGGAGATCTCATCAGAAACATCGCTCATGGCCTGTCTGAAGGTCTCGTGTGTGACTGTCTCTGATCTTCTCGCTCATAATTTCCCTTTCGTTCCGTTCATGTGCAAATCCGCAGTGAAAGCAGCTTGTGTGTGTCATTGTGAGGAGATTTGAATATTAAACAGCTGATTATCATGATCATGTGACCGTCTTCTGCAGAAATATACCATAATACATGTTGTTATTTTCTCCACACTGGTTTGTTTGAGCTAATGACCAGTCTGGTTAAGGCTATAGTGTAGATCACTGGTTTTTAAACTCAAACTAAAAATCTATTTGGAAAAAAAAACACTACAAAATGAAGTCTAAATGGGGTTATCAAAAAAGAAAAGAGGGAAGAGAGGGTAAGAGACTTGCAGGAGGAGTAACTTCTGTGAGCCAATCAGAGAGCAAGTAATGTTGAGCAATGTTACTGAGATCATCATAAACATCTGCAGCCTCTGTGTGTGTGTGTGTGTGTGTGTGTGTGTGTGTGTGTGTGTACGTTACCAGTTTAATTGAGTCTAAAGTGTGTTTCTGTATAATATAGAGCTGTCTTTTCAGTGCTGGTTGATATGTGAGAGTCTGAGACGATGAGGATCAGGAATCTGGCGCTGCTCGTCTCATTATCTGTGTTTCGCTCCTCAGGGAATCCCAGCAGCTCCTGATGTCTGAAGATCTGATTTAAGCCATGATCCCTGGAGCCATGAGCCGCACGGCCCTCATCCTGCTGATCGCCACCTCGCTCCGCTCTCGCTGTGAGTATACACTACTATCACCTTACTCTCAATACTATAACCTTACTCTCAATACTATAACCTTACTCTCACTGTGAGTATACAGATCAGTATAGATGCTGAATCAGTTGTGTGTCCTGTAGTACTGCAGACAGTCAGTGATCAGAGGACATCAGCGCTCCGATCAGCCGCTATCACACACACACATCAGCGCTCCGATCAGCCGCTATCTCACACACACATCAGCGGTCGCTGCTTTCTAAAGAGACGCAGCTTAAAATAGACTCGTGCTAATCAGACTCTGGGCTCTATCTTGCACCCGGCGCAAATGACTTTATACACAAACGCATGTCTCCTTCCTATTTTGCACGCGTGAAAAGCAGGATTTTCCCTCCACAGACGTACGTCGGTAAACTAGGGAATGAACTTGCGCTCACTGGGCGGATCGGAGCAAAAAGGAGGCGTGTTTCGACGCAAACAATCCCTGGTGTTATTTTACACTTCCAGTAAACAACTCCGCCTCTGACCAGAAAACACCCGGTCTAAAGTCAGAAAACACCTGGTCTAAAGTCAGTGGTGGGTTGCGCGTTGTTCACTGATTCTCTCATCAACACAGATGCAGCAATTTTTATTTTTGCAAATCATACATTATAACAAGGAAAAATATTGGTTTATTTCACGTTACGCCCAAACCACACCCATGAATAATGAAGCTACTCCAGACCAACCCCTTTTAGACATGCGCTGGGCACTAGAGTCATTTATCCCGCCGGGAAAATAGCAACAGCGCCGAGACCCGCCCACAAAGGTACTTGCGGCATGCGCTTTGACGTTTCAGATGGTTAAAATAGGGCCCTTAATGCTCAATTATTCCGTCTTCCAAAGAGAATGAAAACAAGATAATGGAGATAAAATGATTATTGTGCTGGAATTTTTATTTGACCTTTTATTTTAATTAGTTTTTCTGTTCAATTATGTCTAATAATTCAGTGAAATCCCCCGTTGAACAGTTTTATGAAGTTCAATAAATGCATGTTTCTAAAAGTCAGTGAACGATCTTGACCTCGAACACATGAATGATTATGAGCTATAATCCAGGATAATCTGGACACTTCAGTCACTCTTAAAGATATATGGTTGTCATTCCTCATGTATTTTACTCTAGAAATGCGTCTCATAGGTAGAATTAAAGAGATGCACTTAATTCCGGGATGTTTTTGAGTCTGATTGGTTTAAAGAAAATAAAGTAAAGATTGCATGTTTCTGTTTGCTGTTTCAGTTTGTTCGGTGTGTGCCGATTTCCCAGGAGTCTTTGGAGGTGAGTTCAATCATCCGTCTTAAAGAACGGTTTATTTCCATTGATTTATTGAGCTTTATTTCACTTGACATCATCCAAAAATATAATATCCATCACATTACTTATTATGTTTCGACAAACTGCTAGTTGCCGGAAACCTATAGTGCGCTGGTGATGAGACGCTGTGAGACGACAGGACGTCGGGAACAGAATCTGCTCAGATTCGGAAGATCTCACAGACGTCTAATGAAGAAGCAGGGCATTATGGGGGAGCAGGAGATTAAACAGATGACAGTGCGTCTCCTCGGCTTTCTGACCGCCTGCACCCGTTCACCATCAGGGCCTCGGGAGCCCGCGAGCTCTCCAGACGTTTAGAGATCCTGGAGAGACTTTGATCCGTGTGTGTTTCATCCGCGAGACTGCGTGCGGCTTACAGAACACACACACACACACACACACACACACACACACACACACACACACAGAGCTGCGGCACGCCAATCAAACCGCTCTAATGCTTTAATATCCCTGATATCGTAGGATAGGTAATATTTTGAATACGTTTTATTTGCATAAGTTGTTTTCGTGTATATATATATATATGTGTGTGTGTGTATGTATATATAAATACTTGTTTTAATTGTTTAGTATATTACAATGATGAATCTGGCCTCATTAACACATTGGTGTTTGTTTGGTCACATGCACGGTTGTTTTAGATGCTTCTGTATGCTAACCAATGCTGTACGCGCGTTTAGATCAGTCAACGACCCGTCTGACGTCTGGACGAGTTAATAACATCAAATCAGCAGCGCACTGAAGATTACACTCCCCGCTCGTGAATAATTCATGTCTGATTAGCGAGACACCAGCAGATTCCTGAAACTAGCATCAGAGTTCGCTCCATCTGTCCGGATCGGCTCACTGAAGCAGTTTCAGAACGTTCGTCGTGTTTCTATCGTCTCCAATGTTCTGCCATCAACATCCTAAAGGGACTTAAATCAGGCAATTAACGTCGAGCACTCAATTATGCACATGACGAATGAGAGAGCAACAGTCGCTTCCGGAAGTGACTCGTCGTGTCTCAGATATCCCAGCATGCACTATTCCTCATTAATAGCAGTGGCGTCAGACTCGTTGTATCTCGGATATCCCAGCATGCACTAATGGAACAGGAAATGACTGACCGGCCGCTGTCACGGGTTCAGGATGGACTCTCTTTAATGCACATTATCATGCTCTTATTATGCATAATTTATCAGTGCACGTTAAGAGAGTCATCTTCATAATGTTTTACTTTCTTCTTTTCTTCTGATGTTACCGTAAGAAAATAATATGAACTAATAATATCAATCAACTCTTCCTGATCCTGTCAATTTGACTCAGACATACAATATGACTCATGTTTATAATGTTTAATTATGTCCTTTTTTAAATCACCCGTTCATGTGTTGTGAAAATGATTAAACATGCTTAGTTTTTTCAGAGGACGACTTCTTCATCATCACCATCATCACGATGTTGGTCTTCATACACAATTCCATAATAATTATACATAATTAATTTCATATATTAACTGGAAAAGGTGTATACTGAATCCTAACTTAGATTACCAAAATCTACACAAAAACAAAACAATTACTTCAGACTCATTTTCAGTTATGTACAAACGTCTTGAGAGATACACCTTTCGTAAAGTATTTATATTTTATTTCATATTTTTTATAATATGTTTTTTTAAAATGTGTGTTATATGTGTTGAAACACGATTAATCGATATGACAGCACTATTTGTGGTATGTTACTCTGAGCGCTGTCCATCATCTTTGAGTGTGACGGTGTGTGTCGGTGTGTGTCCTGCTGTCCCAGACGAGTCGTCAGGATTCGGGCCGGTGTTTGAGGAACAGCCCGTCGACACCATTTACCCGGAAGAGTCTCCGGAGGACAAGATCAGCATGAGCTGCAGGACACGAGCCAACCCTCCCGCCACTTACAGGTCTCACCCCTAACCCTAACCCTTTTTATTGGGATCAATGATCATTTCACATGAATTAAATGCTAATTATTAAAGGAGTAGTTCACTTTTAAAAAAACTTTTGCTGATAATTTACTCTCCCCCGTGTCATCCAAGATGTCCATGTCTTTCTTTCTTCAGTCGAAAAGAAATGAAGGTTTTTGATGAAAACATTCCAGGATTTTCTCCATATAATGGACTTCAATGGGAACCAAACGGTTCAAGGTCCAAATGAGAGTTTCAGTGCAAACTGTTCAAAGGGCTTTAAACGACACCAGTCGATGAATAAGGGTCTTATCAAGCGAAACGATCGCTCATTTAATAAATAAATAACAAAGTTTAAGTTTTATAAGCACAAATGCTCGCCTTGCTCTGTTCTGTGATGCGCGTTCGTGACTCTCCAGTTCAAACTCGTTCATCAAAATGAACAAATCTTTTTCCGAGTCAATTCGTTTGTTTTGTTCGTTGAATAAACCAAATGACTCGGAAAAAAAATGAACAAGTTTGAACAGGAGAGTCACAAACGCGCATCACAGAACAGAGCAAGATGAGCATTTGAGCTCATAAAACATAATCTTCTGAATCGTTTAAAGACAGAATCGTTTAAAGCCCTTTGAAGCTGCACTGAAACCATCATTTGGACTTTGAACCGTTTGGTTCCCATTGAAGTCCATTATATGGAGAAAATCCTGAAATGTTTTCATCAAAAACCTTCATTTCTTTTCGACTGAAGAAAGAAAGACACGGACATCTTGGATGACACGGGGGTGAGTAAATTACCAGCAAAAGTTTTTTTCAAAAGTGAACTAATCCTTTAATGTTGAAAACAATTTTCCATGTTTGATATTGTAAAATCATTTGCTGCTTTGATTCCTTCATGATGTGACTCCTGATGCGTCAGTTGTGTGTTTCTGATTGTGTGTTTGTTCTCAGGTGGAGACTAAACAACACTGATATCATCATTGAAGATCACTACAGCCTGATGGACGGAAACCTGGTCATCAGTTTCCCGGACAAGAGCAAGCATGCTGGGAACTATACGTGTGTGTCCAGCAATGAGTTCGGGACGGTGGTCAGCCAGAGGGCGTCGGTTCAGTTCGGCTGTGAGTCTCTTACACAACAGCTCTAATAGAGTGCTTGACTCACACACACACACACACTCACACTCACACACACACACACACACACAGAGCTGTTATTGTTCAGCGCTTGACAGATATTAATTTCCGCTGTCAGACTTCAGAGTCTCTCGTTCTGCTGAATTATGACTCTAGAGTGTGTTGTGTGCAGTTTTCCTGCTGCAGTGTGTGTGTGTGTGTGTGTGTGTGTGTGTGTGAAAGTGATGTGTGGAGTTAATTAAACTCTGTTGTGTGGTTTCAGACTTGGACATGTTCTCCACGGACGAGAGGGAGGCGGTCTCTGTGAGGGAGGGGCAGGGGGCGGTGCTTCTGTGTGACCCGCCCCCACACTTCCCAGGTTACTATAGCAACCTTTTTCTCTCTCTTTTTAATTTGTTTTTACTTTATTAAATGATTTCAAAGAACAAACAGGCATTAGTATATTGTTGTTGTGACACCTGAACAACCAATCACAAGACATTCCGTTATCTTAATCAGTTTGCATATCTTTAGAATGCGTTTGACGGACATGTGTGATGTCACTTCCTGTGTCTGCAGAGGACCTGTCATTCCGCTGGATTCTGAACGAGTTTCCGGACTTCATCCCTCAGGACAAGCGTCGGTTCGTGTCTCAGTCCACCGGGAACCTCTACATCTCCACGGTGCGAGCGTCGGACAGCGGGAACTACTCCTGTTTCGTCTCCAGCCCGTCCATCGCCAAGAGCGTCTTCAGCAAGTTCATCCCACTGGTGCCCATCGCCGAGCGTGAGTCTCCCAGTTCATGCTGGAAACACGAGCGCTTGCAGAGATATCACTGCCTTCACTCATGCTATCTTTACGTTCAGAGGATGTTCGATGCTCCGAGGCAGAAACCACTCGATCGTGTGGAAACTGACAGAAGATCTGAAAGATAACACACACCGTCTGTGGTTTCTTATTTCTGATCATGCTCAAATAATCTGCTTAAAAAATCATATCTGTCGTAATATGTGTTTGTTCTGATCACTCGATAGTGGATGTTCTTCTGTGTGAAAAATGAGTCCTTTCTGCTGTTGAGTTTCAATGATGTTTTGAACTGGAGAGGAAATTTGAGCTCTGAACGTTACAGAATCTCTCAGTACAATCAATACAGTATATATATATATATTTATTTAAGACATATACTGTATTTCATGTCAATTCTATTTTGCTTCTATATCATATGACTAGTGGGAAAAAACATCCAAAACACATTTAAGTGTCTATTTTCAATCTATTTGCGTCTGTAATATCTTTAACGGTTGTTTCCTCCACTTCAGCAGCGCTTACATACTTCAACATTTACACTTTTATTCATATCTATATTCTGAAGGGGTTTACTGAGGGGTTTGTTCATATATCATTTACCTTGATTTATATAACATTTTATTCTTAAAAACTTGGTAAAAAAAATTTTTTTCCATCTGTTGACAGTATTTTTTCATTTATTAAGTGATAAAGAGAGAAATCCAAAATCTCCTCTATTAAACTTTTAACTCTAATGTGTCACCAAAATCAAACAGGACTTTTGAACCGGGCTTTATCCAGTGTTCAGGTATAGTTTCTGGAAATGCATGCAGATTAGTACATAATTAAAAACCACCTCATTTGCCTATTTAAACATAACATTTGAGGAAATTTGCAATAAAAGACTGTTCATTTCTGAATGTAATAAATCAGCTGGTGTTCGTCTGTAAGTTCTTGATAGACGTCCGTGACTGTCACTGTACTGTATAAGAGTCTGGTGTCTGCTCTCCATCAGGTACTCTGAGGAAATATCCCGCTGACATCAAAGTCAAATCTCCAGACATCTTCGCGCTGGCGGGGCAGAACGTCACGCTCGAGTGCTTCGCGCTGGGAAAGTAAGAAAATAAGCCAACCGCATGATTTCTGCTGTTTGCACAAGCACCGCTTCGATCATTTCTCTCAAACGCTTCATTATTCAGCACAATTTTCTGCAAATATTTCAGTTTTTAATCATTTTCCATTCAATCATGCATTTATTGAACTGCATCTTTTCCGCATTAGAACTGCCCTTTATAAACTTCTTAAAGTTCAGATGAAGGAAATCTCCCGTCGAGCGACACTAATGTTATGTTGAATACTAAACATCCTATCAGTGACATCACTGTAATATTTGCATACTGAATCCACAGCGTTCTGGGAAGGTTCTCTCAATGTTACAAACAAACGTTCTTCTAGGAACATTCCATCGTTCAAATTGATCTGACTTTAACATTTAGATGTCATTCAAACGTTTTGTTTAAATGTAACTGCTTGTTTCAGAACATTCCAAGAACATTCGAATGTAACGTTCCCATAATGGCTGAAGAATGAGGAAATGCAGTTTTCCTTTCATGTTCACACAACCAAGAAGAAACATTTATAAAACCTTTAGAAAACTGGATGTTTTTAACGTTCAGAGAGTTACGATCAAACGTTTTCTTCATCTATAGCTGAATGCTGATAGGTCTTTTACTGAGTGCTAGCAATCATGTGGTTATCCACTTAGCACAGCTGATTGGTTGCTTTTGCTTCAGCGGCCAATGAGCTCGCTGCTCAAACATTCAAATTCATGTCATTGTTTGCTGTAACGTCTGCAGCACACTTTCAGAAAGCCTCCCCTTCCCCAGCTCATTCTCTAACGGCTCAGTGTGTGTGTGTGTGTGTGTGTGTGTGTGTGTTCAGCCCCATCCCTCAGATCCGCTGGAGGAAGGTGGATGGCGAGCTGCCGGCCCGTCGTCATGACGTCAGTATGGCGGGAACACTCCTCCATCTCTACGATATGCAGTATGAGGACGAGGGTCTATACGAGTGCGAGGCCGACAACTCCAAAGGCAAAGACTGGCACAGGACGCACCTGCACGTGGAGGGTGAGTCACATGACCCCTACCGCCACCGACACGCTCTGAGCAAGAGTTTATTCTGGAAACTGAGTGAATGACCAGTGTTGGGGAACTCATTACAGCTAACTCCAGTTACATAATCAGATTACTTTTTCAAGTAACCAGGGAAGTGACGCATTACTTTTTAAAATAGGTAACAATAGTTACCGCACTTTTCACATTTGTTGCGTGTGTGTCTCAGGAGCTCCTGAATGGGTGGAGAAGATCCGCAGCTCGGAGAGGGACATCGGAGGCGATTACATCATGTCCTGTGTGTCCAGCGGGAAGCCCAAACCCCACGTGCACTTCCTGAAGAACGGGCAAATGGTACGGCTTTATTACAGCAGATCTGAGGGAACTCCCGAGGACGGCTGAATCCTTATTTTGCTGTCGTGCGATTGGCTAATGTGACTGATCCTGCGTTCAGGGTTTAACCCGTTCTGGAGTCTCCTCTGCTCTCTCAGCTTCAGGAGCTTGTGCTGTCCATACACATGTCAGAAAGCGTGTAGATTAGTCAGATGCGTTCGTAAACTGCTGAAGTTGATCAGTGTAATGAAGGAGTGTGTTTGTGGAGGTCGAAGCCTGGCTGTGTTCCCTTCCCATCATGCTCCTGGTTACATAAGGCACAGCAGATGGTTCTCACACAGACACCTGAAGTGTGTTAGCGACCAGCGACACGCAGAATAATAATCAAACATGACTTCTGACGTAATAATGATGCATATAATATGTATATCAAACCTTATATATATATATATATATATATATATATATATATATTAGTGTGTATATATATATATATGTATGTATATATGTATGTTTGATTAATTAAATGAAAAAAAAAATGGGAAAATCTAATATTTTATTTATTTATTAATGTATTTATTTGAATTAATTTGCATTAAATTATGGATTTTCACTGCATTATTTATTAATTAAACTGTTTTTATTTTTAACTGTTTAGTTTAAAAAAAATCTTATGTTTTTATCTAATCAAATAAATTATTAAATTGTTTATATATATATATATACAGTAAAAATTATTTGTAAGTTTTTTCCCTACATTTTTTAATTGAAAACTATCTTTCTTACAATGTTATTTTACAGTTTGAAGAGCTGGTTCTCAGAGGCTGATGATAAGCAATCGGAATATGATGTTGGTGGTGTTTTATTAATGAAAGCGTCGAGTGTGAGTGTTGGCGGATGGTTAGGGTTAGCGGATAGTGTTGGCGGATGGTGTTAGCGGATGGTGTTAGCGGATGGTGTTGGCGAACGGTTAGGGTTAGCGGATAGTGTTGGCGGATGGTGTTGGCGGATGGTGTTGGCGGATGGTTAGGGTTAGCGGATGGTGTTGGCGGATGACTCTGTTCTTCATTCTCTCCATCAGCACGCCAAGAACCACGAGTTGCGCTTCACGGATCTGGCGTTTGAGGATTCAGGGATGTATCAGTGCATCGCTGAGAACCGTCACGGCGTGATCTACGCCAACGCCGAGCTCCGCGTGTTCGGTGAGCTAACTCTGATTGATCAGAGGTCAGAGGTCATCAGGAGCCTGAGATGTTCCTCCATTGACTGTGTGTGTTGTGTTGTTTTCTCAGCCGGCGCACCGTCGTTCGAGTGGAACCCCGTGAAAGCTAAACTCCTGGGGGCCCGAAACGGCCGTGTGGTGTTCGACTGCAGACCCAGAGCGGCTCCGAGACCCAGCATCTCCTGGAGCAAAGGAACCGAGCTCCTGCACAACTCCAGCAGGTCAGAGGTCACGCATCTCTCACCACCAGGGCTCCCTAAATCTGTTGGGAATCTATAAAAAAAGTCAAAGTTTTTATAATAAACGCACACAGATAACGGTCCTTGAAAGTGCTTGAATTTATTTTGTGCAAATTCCATATTATTTCTCCGGTCCGCTAATAGTTATTTCTCCAACACTTCGTGCCCTATGCATACTAGCTTGCTTGATTTACTTAAGTTACGCGTATTTACGTGTTACATTTAGCCGTTCATTCACTCAAAACTGTAACACTGTATCTTACGAGGTAACACGATGTAACATTGCTCTCACTTGAAATGTGTCCCCACCTTGAGTCCTCGAGTTCGAGCGTATCGGACCTGGAAAGGTCTTGAAAGATCCTTGAATTTGACTTTAACCGAGGTGTGGGAACCCTTACGACACACTCGCTCGACACACTGAGCTGGACGATGACATCACGGTTTTCTCCAGAGTGGCTATATATATATATATATATAAATGAACTAAATGATAACGTTTTTACAACTGTGACACTATTTTAGAGACCAACTTTGCTGCATTATTTTCCTGTTATCTCTGTAACGATCTGTATTGTAAAAAGCGCTATATAAATACAGGAGACTTGACTTGAGTTGTCTAGCGTCACGTCCTGCTCAAATAAAGCCTTTCCTTCCTCACGCAGGCTTTTCATCCGGCCGGACGGGAGTTTAGAGCTGCTCAACGTCACCAAATCAGACGAAGGCAGATACACGTGCTTCGCGGAGAACGACCGAGGCCGAGCGAACAGCACCGGATCGCTGTTAGTCACGGGTACGACATGGAAACACAACACACATCCTGTTCAGCCTCTGTGTGTGTGTGTGTGTGTGTGTAACGGTAACGATAATGATGATAACTGTAACGGGAACTATGATTATAACTGTACTTCTCTTTCTTTCCTCAGACGCCACTAAGATCACTCTGGCCCCGTCGAACGGTGACATCAGCGTGGGCCAGAGCGCCAAGATGGAGTGTGCGGCGTCACATGACCCGACCCTTGACCTCACCTTCATCTGGTCCCTCGACGAGCACGTCATCGACTTCGACCGAGACAGAGAGCATTACGAGCACAAGATGGTGAACTTCAGTCTGTATAATACTGATAATAAACATGAATATTATTAATAATAGCTGACCTTAAGGCCTGTTCACTCCGAGAACCAGAACCATATTAAAAACTGTAACGTTAACTATTACGATGATAACTGTAACGTTAACTATTACGATGATAACTGTAACGTTAACTATGATTAGTGTAATCGTAACAGTTAACTATGATGATAACGCTAACTTTAACTATTACGATGATAACTGTAACGGTAATAATAACGCTGTAATGATAACTGTAACAATAACTCTGATAACTATGATGATATGATTCTGATTGGCTGTCAGTGTTTTACCGTTCTTCAGCTGAGACCGATTCCAGCGATATCGTTCCTCTTTGTCGTCACAGTTGTTGTGACTCTTTATTCACTTTACGCTTGCAGTCTTGTGTGTTGATCAAACTTATCTTGTCGTTGGTCAGGATGTGAATCAGGGCGGTCAGGCCGGGACGTCGAGCTCAGAGCTGCTGATCAGTAACGCGCAGCTGAGACACGCGGGACGATACGCCTGTACGGCTCAGACGCCGGTGGACAACGTCACGGCCGCCGCGGAGCTGGTGGTCCGAGGTGAGGCGGGATGAACCTGAAGTTTCCCGTATCCCAGAATGCTTTACTCCACACGCCGAGCGACAGAAATCCAGTGAATGCGTCAGGCCGCTGGGACTCTCTTATTGGAGGATATATTAGTCAAGCCGAGTCTCCTTCATCTCTACAGAGATTTAACAATATAGAGTTTCACAGCAGCGTTACAGGGATAACAGGAGATTACAGACACAGAGAGAGTTACAGCAGATCTAGAACACAGTTACTGTCCGGATAAAGTTAGTTAGGATTGATTGTGTTGTTCCGACTGTTCATTTGCAGGACAACAGTGTTTGGTCAGCATCAAAACATGTGCAGCTCGTCCTGAATGGCTGAAAGTTACTGAAGTAAAATATAAACACTCGTATGAGTCAGTAGTGTTCATCCAGAAGAGTTAAACCTTGAGTGCTCCTCATGTCTCCTCCTCAGGCCCTCCAGGTCCTCCCGGTGGCGTGCGTGTGGACGAGGTGACGGCCAGCAGTGTGAGGGTGACCTGGAGCCACGGGACGGATAACCTGAGCCCCATCTCCACATACAGCGTCCAGTACAGAGACGCCAGCGAGCAGGACTGGAGAGACGCCTCCACCGGTCAGAACTGCACGCTCCACATCAGACACTGCCTGCGTTTACATGGACCCTCGTAATCTGAGCGTAATCCGAATAGACAAGTAAAGTAACCCCGGCAATCGGAATGAATCGGCCGGATCTGATTAAAATCTCACTCAGATTGTATTCCCTTTATAATCCGATTGAGAGGACATGTAAACACTCGACCGGCTTGAGGAATGTGCAATGCCGTAGAAATAGTGTGATGTTCATGATGAATAAAGTGTCATAAATGCGCATGTCTAACGATTAAACCCGATCCGACGCTTGTGACGTATAAACACACACATCGACCCGATCACTTTTTTAGCAGTCGTGTAAAACTACATTCAGGTTCATCGTTGTGTCCATGTAAACGCAGCGCTGCTGTAGCGTTAGTCCGGGTCTGAAGCCGCTCTTCTGTCTTCAGCTCCGGCGATGGTGGAGGGAAACGCCGAGATGGCCACCGTCACCAACCTGACGCCCTGGACGGAGTACGAGTTCAGGGTCACGGCCACCAACACACTGGGCACCGGCCCTCCGAGCGACCCTTCACCCCGCGTCACCACCAGAGAAGCCCGTGAGTCCCGTCGGCCTTCACTGACCCCTGACCTGCCGCACTCATGTTCTGTGTGTCTGACCTCAGGCTCCCCGTCCCGCGCCGGCTCCCGCTCATGCTAGCTGTGGTTGTGTCCGTCCTGCTCCGTTTCATAATTAACCACGTGTTTTACCCTCATCTTCGATCACCACCACACCGTTACACGATCCTTCAACCGTGCAATGCTAATGCTACGTACATGCTAAAAAAATCCATAGTTTTTAGTGCAGGAACCAAATTTGGTAAATTATTAAACACTGTCATTATATGCATAATTGATCTGTTGTTTTGGAGTTTGTTATTTCTGTTGTGATCATGTTGGTCATGATTTTATGCAGTTATATTTGTCTCAAAATACTTCAGTAAAATATATTTAACCGTATTCCCATATCCAACACACACTTTCAGAACGAATGCTGTTAGTACACATGAGTTTGCATCAGGGCTATTATAGGTGACCAACTAAATTACAAAAAATACTAAATTACATCATTTAATTATATTTTTTTGTACTATGTCTGACACATATATTCATTGGCAACTCCTGAAGTGTTTCCAGTAGAGTGTGTGTATTAGTAAAGTGTGTGTGTGCGTCCGGCGTTCAGCGGAGACTGTATAGTCGTCTTCCCTCTGCCGCCCCCTACTGATCCGCCAGTGCAACATCTTTACATTAGAACTGCAACTTTATACAAACTACAGTATATATTTTTTGAAAACATTTTTGAGCAACATTGATATTTTTGTGTTAGAAAATAATATTTAGGTTCAATAAATGTAGAGTTTTTTTTTTATCAGTCTTGAGATATAATAACTGAATTCATTCCAGTAGAGTTAATATTGGTACTTCAGTAAGTAATAATTACCATGACTTTGTTTTTGCTGATAGTGATGTAAACCTCCAACACTGACTGAGTATTAAAAGCATTCTGAACACACAAAACTGCATTGCAATGCCACTGTGAACATCCGTCATGTATGTAATGTTTGACCCTCTCTCTCCCTCTCTCTCTCTCTCTGTAGGGCCGGTCGTGGCTCCGTCAGACATCGGTGGAGGAGGCGGAGCCAGTCGTGAGCTCACCATCACATGGACGGTACCGTAGCTCACATGATTATGGATAGCAGCAAACACACTTTCTCTTGTCATTTTCATCCGACACTCATCTTCAGTTGTTTCTGGAACAAGAGTAAATGTGGGCGGGGCTTGATTGTGTTAATGGGGAATTGATTGGATGGTTGTGGTTTGCTATTGGTGGATCTCATGTGAGTGACAGCTGGTTAAAACTGAAACAAACAAAAAACACAGGTTATCGTTATTGTAGTTATTGTTTCTATATCCTAAAGGTTTGTTTGTGTATCATTTGCCTGATTTATAGAACATTTTTTCTGTAGAACATGATTCATGGTTCTGATTTTGGTTCTGGTTCTGATTTTGGTTCCGGTTCTGTTGTGTTCTGGTTCCGGTTCTGTTGTGTTCTGGTTCCGGTTCTGATGTGGCTCTGGTCCGCAGCCGGTCCAGTCGCAGTACTACTACGGCAGTAACTTTGGCTACATCATCGCCTTCAAGCCTCAGAACGACCCCGAGTGGCTGCGGGTGACGGTCACCGATCCACAGGCCCGGAAGTACGTCCACAAAGACCCCAAGATCCCCCCGTCCAGCCGGTTCGAGGTGAAGATGAAGGCCTTCAACAGTCAGGGCGAGGGTCCGTTCAGCGTCAGCGCCTTCATCGAGTCGGCACAGGACGGTGAGTGCTTGAGTCAGACTCACACGGCTAATGCAGGTGTAGAAGCTCTGACTGATGTGTGTGTGTGTGTGTGTGTGTGTGTGTGTGTCAGTTCCTGCAGACGCTCCCATCATCGCCGAGGCCAGAGCGCTGTCGGCCACACAAGCCGTGGTGTCCTGGGTGCCGGTGCAGAACGTCCAGGGCTACCAGGTACGGCCCAACACACACTGGTCTCTGTTAAAGGGGACATATCATGAAAATAGGAAATCTGAGTTTGTCCGTGTGTAAGTGCTGTAATCGGGTCCCCGGGGCTTCTGCCAACCCAGAAAACATGAAAAGTGAAACCCAGTAAGTTTGTTCTGGCGAGCCTTTCTCTGCAAACATGTCAAACAACAAGCCGATCAGATTTCGCTCCCCTTCTGACGTCGGAAGAGGATCTTATTATAATATTAGCGGCCCTTAATCTGCTCGTTTATAATATTAGCGGCCCTTAATCTGCATGTTCACACACACCAGCGACATTGGGTTCGCGAGCGTCGACAGAGCCCAGTTGTAACGCACTGGAGAAGATCCAGCTGAGCCTGAAACTGTTCTGTGGTCAGCACAGACGAGACGACACTGCAAATTTGACGAGTTATAATAAATGATCTGGTATTTTGAGCTGAAGTTTCACAGATATATTCAGGAGACACCATACAGTCATATGACCTCTTGTGCATGTGTGTGAACTCGGCTGTTCTCTCTCAGGTCCGGTACTGGAGGGAGGCGCTGGAGAACGAGGCGGCGGTGCGGTGGGTCCCGGTGCAGAGTCGAGAGAACCACACACGCCTGGACAACATGACGGCCGACTCGCATTACCTGATCGAGGTGCGGGCGTTCAACGGCGCCGGGTACGGACCCGCCAGCCAGAGACACAAGATCCACACCAAGAAAGCCCGTGAGTCTGAGCGCACTGACCCGACACTGAACCACCAGTCCAGAGTACTCAAATAATATACACATATACATATTTCGAGGTTGTGGGGGATTGTGGGAGTTGTAGATTTACAGTTAAAGACCAGATATGAGTCAGAAGTGCGGTCAATATAGTCAGAATACATTCAACTCAATGTCCGAGTACGAGATGTTTGTGTTCTGATGGTGTTCCTCAGCTCCCAGTCAGCCGCCAAAGATCTTCACCACAAAGAAGCACCACAGCAGCGCCACCATCAACATCGGCTGGGAGAAGGTGCAGTCGCTGGCCAACGAGTCCAACGTGGCCGGATATAAGGTCAGATGAACATGCACATCTATATCTCAATCAATACATCATCAGTTTTAGCGTACATCACTTTGGGTCTAATATTAGTTTCATGCCTCTTTCTAAAATAACTATGAACATGTTCGCTTTCACAAATACATCATCAGTGTAGAGAACATGTGCGTTCTCCAGTGTATATTACATTTAAACTGCAGCTTTCTCAGAGTAAATCTGGCAGGACTCAAACTTTCATTCTAGTGAGATGTTCAGAATAATCATAGTTATTGTTTTAGGCTTTTATGAAGCCATTGAGATATGACGTTATATATCCACGTTAACAGCCGTTTTACCGGCCGAGTCGTCATGGAACTTGTCTTACGCTAATTAGCCTCTTTTAAACGTGTTTCTGATATGAGCTGCAGCTTTGACTCACGTAACGATCCTCCCTCAGATCCTGTACCGGAAGGACGGGCAGACCAGCGGGATGCTGTACACCACGGAGAAGCAGTCCATCGACCTGCCGCGCATGAAGGAGGATTACCTGGTGGAGGTGCGCGCTCACAGCGAGGGCGGAGACGGGGCCGTCGCTCACATGTTGATCCCAGGTACAGAACCGTCAGCGTCTTCCTCAAACGCTCATTTATACACAAGTTCATTCATGAGCAGTTCGGCATTATATTTCTCTGCGTTTGGTAGATGCTTTTATCCAGAGCCAATCGCATTGGATTCAATCAAAGACACTTTTGTTTCTTGAAATTAAGTAAGCATTAACTGAACGAAATAAGAAAACAGTTGGACTTGCCAATGTGCCAATGCACGTGCCAGTGCACATTTGCGTGCAAGATTTGCATCTAATTAAGGTTTAAATAGGAAGCGAATGCAATCACCATTTGTTTTTTCCCTGAGGAGCCAAGTGGACTCAGTTCAGTTCAGTGTTGATTCAACTCAGTTTAATGTTGATTCAGTTCAGTATTGGTTCAGTTCAGTGTTGATTCAACTCAGTTTAATGTTGATTCAGTTCAGTATTGATTCAGTTCAGTTCAGTGTTGATTCAACTCAGTTTAATGTTGATTCAGTTCAGTATTGATTCAGTTCAGTTCAGTGTTGATTCAACTCAGTTTAATGTTGATTCAGTTCAGTATTGATTCAGTTCAGTGTTGATTCAGCTCAGTTTAATGTTGATTCAGTTCAGTATTGATTCAGTTCAGTGTTGATTCAACTCAGTTTAATGTTGATTTAGTTCAGTATTGATTCAGTTCAGTGTTGATTCAGCTCAGTTTAATGTTGATTCAGTTCAGTATTGATTCAGTTCAGTGTTGATTCAATTCAGTTTAATGTTGATTCAGTTCAGTATTGATTCAGTTCAGTACAGTGTTGATTCAACTCAGTTTAATGTTGATTCAGTTCAGTATTAATTCAGTTCAGTGTTGATTCAACTCAGTTTAATGTTGATTCAGTTCAGTATTGATTCAGTTCAGTTCAGTGTTGATTCAACTCAGTTTAATGTTGATTCAGTTCAGTATTGATTCAGTTCAGTTCAGTGTTGATTCAACTCAGTTTAATGTTGATTCAGTTCAGTATTGATTCAGTTCAGTTCAGTGTTGATTCAACTCAGTTTAATGTTGATTCAGTTCAGTATTGATTCAGTTCAGTGTTGATTCAGCTCAGTTTAATGTTGATTCAGTTCAGTATTGATTCAGTTCAGTGTTGATTCAGCTCAGTTTAATGTTGATTCAGTTCAGTATTAATTCAGTTCAGTGTTGATTCAACTCAGTTTAATGTTGATTCAGTTCAGTATTGATTCAGTTCAGTTCAGTGTTGATTCAACTCAGTTTAATGTTGATTCAGTTCAGTATTGATTCAGTTCAGTTCAGTGTTGATTCAACTCAGTTTAATGTTGATTCAGTTCAGTATTGATTCAGTTCAGTTCAGTGTTGATTCAACTCAGTTTAATGTTGATTCAGTTCAGTATTGATTCAGTTCAGTGTTGATTCAGCTCAGTTTAATGTTGATTCAGTTCAGTATTGATTCAGTTCAGTGTTGATTCAATTCAGTTTAATGTTGATTCAGTTCAGTATTGATTCAGTTCAGTACAGTGTTGATTCAACTCAGTTTAATGTTGATTCAGTTCAGTATTAATTCAGTTCAGTGTTGATTCAACTCAGTTTAATGTTGATTCAGTTCAGTATTGATTCAGTTCAGTTCAGTGTTGATTCAACTCAGTTTAATGTTGATTCAGTTCAGTATTGATTCAGTTCAGTGTTGATTCAGCTCAGTTTAATGTTGATTCAGTTCAGTATTGATTCAGTTCAGTGTTGATTCAATTCAGTTTAATGTTGATTCAGTTCAGTATTGATTCAGTTCAGTACAGTGTTGATTCAACTCAGTTTAATGTTGATTCAGTTCAGTATTAATTCAGTTCAGTGTTGATTCAGCTCAGTTTAATGTTGATTCAGTTCAGTATTGATTCAGTTCAGTGTTGATTCAGCTCAGTTTAATGTTGATTCAGTTCAGTATTGATTCAGTTCAGTGTTGATTCAACTCAGTTTATTGTTGATTCAGTTCAGTATGAATCAGTTCTGCACAGTGTTGAGTTCATCATGTAAAGTTTTTTTATTATAATACAAAGTCGACTCATCTGTATAGTTTTCTAACATGTGTGTGTGTGTGTGTGTGTGTGTGTGTGTGTGTGTGTGTGTGTGTGTGCAGGTGCAGCGGCTCTGGCGTCTCCGTCTCTCAGCTTCTTGGTCTCGCTGCTCCTCGCGGCTCTGTTGAGTTTGATTCTCTGAATGTAGATTCGTCCTGATTCGACGAACTCTCACGGATGAAACACGCTCATGTTCCCGAGTCGGTCCGGACTGAAGATTCGGGACAGAACGTGTGTTCAATGTCAGTTCAATATGCCTTACAACATCTCACTCTCTGATTGGTCCAGCAGGATCTGCCACAGGAACTGCTGCCGCGGGACTTCCTGTGAGGTTCAGCGGTGACGGATCAGCGTCTGAGCGTCTCATGTTCGTCTTTATGTCGTCGTCAGATCAGTGGCTTTCTCTTATTTCTGTGACGGATACAGTCAAAGCAAACGATTCTTTCACTTTTACTGGATTATTATATATGCAATAATTTATATAGAAATTGGTCTATTCGGTATCGTACCCATTTTTATATTAGCATACCTGTCGATTTTTTGAACTATAATTTGTGCTTTGGAGCGTCAGCGGCTGAATGAAGTGGACGTTTGTGTCTGATGAGACATGATCAGCTGATGTAAACCAATGCGTTTGTGTTTCGATGAAACGAGCGAATGAATATAAGCGAGCGTGATGAACAGATTCAGTGATTTATAATTGATTCTTTGGCACGAACGCTTTTGTTTTGACTGTATCATTCTGTCGTTCGCAGGTGATTCGTGATGAATGTCATTTAACGGCGTTTTATTTTCAGAATAATGTTTGTAACAGTCGCTGCACCGCTAACTTTAATGAACATTTCAGTCTGAACTTTATATTCAAGTGTTGCTGATTCAAACAAAAACTGATTCATTCCAGTTCTGAAATCTTATGATTTCTGTTCACTCCTTTATAAACGGATGATACGATTGGCCATTCATCTGATGATGGACGTATATTTTGTGTTATTGATCAGGAGAAACGCTCGTACAGGATCAGAAGGGTCTTGTGTTTAAAGATGATGATGATGATGATGAAGCTTCTCCTGATCTTCATCTGCGTGAGAGAGATTTGCCAAACGCATGGATGCCTTGAGATTTAGCGGCCTGCAGTTATTCAGAGGCCAGATGCATGATGGGATTGAATGGACTGGTCTTCATACTCATTGGTTCAGTTCAAGCACAGGTCCGGCTCTTTAACTAGACTAACCTGTCCGTGATTATTACCTGCTTCATTCAACTCTTCAATTAAACTTTATAGAGACCAAACAAACACGTCTGCTGTCAGTTTCTCATTCTTTATCGCAAAATGATTTTAATACATGATTACAAGTGCTGAAATATGGACCTCACTATTCTTGAGAACATTTAATCAATGTTGTTCTTCAGGCAAAGAAGCTGCTGAATAATAAAGTAGACATATCTTTGTAAAGAAACCTCAGTGCTGATTCTGAACTGGCTACTCGCTGCTGTCTCAGACGACGACATCACTTCCTGACGGCCACCACCGTAACTTCTGTTGGGTGCAATTCACAACCTCACCACTAGATGCTGCTAAACTTACACACTGCACCTTTAAACTACAAGCAGAAATGAGTGAGGAAATGAGTTTCAAACTCAGGATTGAGATAAGCTACATGCGTTTCCTTTAAACATTTACAAATATCCATCTAGCCCCTTTTCATGGTCTGTCCCAAATGTGAGGTTGTGTGTTCTTGTCAGGTCCAGATGACGTCCAGTGGCAGTGTGATGATGACCATTGGCCGTCAGGGGCGTTTCTAGGTTTTAAAAACATCAGGGGCTGAACCCGAAACATCAGGGGCTGGGGTGGGGAATAAGATAACATGATTCGATACAGAGAATAATGTGTATTGCAGGCCTATACACGGGGCAGAGTGACTGGTTAAGAAAAAACATCTCTGGTGGCACTATAACCACACCAGCCCACATTACCACACTGTCACACACATGCAAAGGTGAGGAAGTCAGGGGGGTTCAGGGGCATAATCCCCTGAGAAAATGTGGATTTCTCAGACCTACATGTGTGCATTTTAAGGTGTTTGAAGGTCATAAAAATGGTATAACAATAGCTTTAAAAGCATATCAGTGGGCAGTAGCATAAAATATTACAGATTCTTAAATATGAGACTGAGGATGTTGAAATGAATGATCCATGCTTGGATGCAAATGCAGAATGTTTCTGCTTATTGTTGACAATACACAATCCATATTCCAAACAGGAATGGCCTTAATGAGAAATCTTTCGAGGATTATTTTACATAGATGTTATTTTCAATCAAACACCAGTGCAATCTTTTTGTGTCCAGAGAAAAAGGAGCAATTTACATATTAGCATTAAAGATTGGTTTCAGCAACCAGTTTCTTTCTAAGGTTAGCAAATCAATATTTTTGGCACTAATCTGTTAAGTTAAAGTTCAATTGTGCACTCATAAAGACAGTCACTTGTCGCCACCTACTGGCTTAATAATGCAAGTTGGGCAAACACAGACAGGCGGAGTGATACAGACGGTGAAAAGGCTGATAATGGTGAAATATTCCAACACATTCGAGGACCATTTCACAAGATGTAAACAACACTGGTCCAGAAGCACTTCCTGTTTCAGTTTGTAACGGTTTTCTTTATTTCACATGTAAAGAAAACATCTTAAAGATGTTTGTTTAACTTTTTGATTCATTTTTAAATGTTCTGTTGGTTGTATTTTATCCCAGCTTTTATGTAGTGTTAAAAAACTAAAACAGGAAGTGCTTCCGGACCAGTGTTGTTTACATCTTGTGAAATGGTCTATATAATTTGTATATGCATTTCACACCTAGGCCTTCTGTCCTGCCTGAATTAATAACTTTTAATAGTGCATTTACGGTAATTGAAAATGAACGTGAACGCGCATCCCATTTACGACAGGTTGGAATTCATTAACACACACATTTCACATCGACGTTTACGAAGTATTTGTGAATCAGGAGAAGAGTTTTCGCGAAGGTCTCTGCGCGCAAATCACTCTCATATTTACTCGATTTAAACCCGGCTAGTCTGTCTTCTGCTGTCAGATCAGCATTCAAGAACTATCTCAACTGTTAATTAACAGATATAAGATAAAATAATATCAGAATTGTCTAAAATTAACACAAGAAACTTACTTTTGCTATGGTCAAATAAATGTTCAGTAGGCTAATATCTTCAATATATAGGCTATATTTCGTCCCGCTAACCTCCATAATGTGTCGTGTTTCAAATCAATGCCAGTTGGAACTCCTAATCAAATGAAAACATTAATTGCTGCCAGGTGGTGGTTAATTAATTGAATTAACGAGATGAATGCGTTCCTGATAGCCTGTATTAAGATATATATCGCTGTCGTCAGTGTAGAGATGATTCAGAGACGCTTCAGTAACAGTGAAATCATATATCTTAAGAAAAGCACGTCTGATAAGAGTGACTTGATAAAGGTTAGTCTTGGGTGATTTGTCCTCGTGTCTGTGAGGGAGATTTGTGTTTGGAAGAAGCTCATTTTCACCCTTTTTCTCTTTGCTGTTGATGGACTTGAACCAGGTCAGTGCCATTAGGCTTTGAAGTGAACAGAAGCATTCTGTTTTTATGTTGGAGTTGTTTACTAAACTTTATAGATGGTGAAAATAAGCTTTGTGAACCACTGAAGCTTTCCTTCAACACCATTAGCCTACTACTCTTCGTTTGTCGCCATCAGTGATCAAATAGATGATGGTCCTGTGTTTGTTTGTTTTTTCCCACAGGTTATTCATGGTGAATTTCCCTGCGGTGATTGAGTCTGGATCTGACTCCAAATTATGCATAACTCTTCTGAAACCCCTTTCAAAACCCTTTCACTGCTTCTTTTGTTTCCAGGTCTAGACTCTAGATGCGTGTGGCTCTTTTTGTCTCGGTTTCTTGTATGTTAACTGAAGTTCTCTACAGGCTCCTCGGGTAGATCTAGATTCGGTGCAGAAGCTGAAGGTTGAAGGTCTTCAGAGCAACTGAAGAGAACAGATGTTTCACCATTTTGAGTGTTCTGACCATAAATGAAAACAAATTAAATGCAGGTTCTTTTAAGATGCAGAAATTTCAACTTCAATGGCCGCTTGTAAATGTTTATTATTCCTGTCTGTCTTGCAGTAGAATCTGGTCGTGGTGGAGGTGAGTTTGCTTCGGTGTAAGACTTTGAATGGAGCCAAAGCAGCTTTTTGCACTTCTCTTTCTGTGCAGATGGTTGGGGTTAATATAACCTAACGGACAAAGATAACCGGATTGGTCAGTGGACAAATGATCGCTGCTTCCACTTCAGGGAGTCGGTGCTGTGGCCTAGTCGCGGTCGCCTAGGTCTTTGTGTCTCACTGCCTCATCGCTTCTCTGTGCTCCACCTCCATCACCTCCCCTCAGGTAATCCCCTTGGTAGTGTTGGGACTCTTCACTCCATGGCTACTCCATTCTGTGACGCCGCCATGCGATGCAGTCCTGAGTGTGGGCTGGGGCTCCGTCTGCTCTTCCCTGCTTAAGGCCGTCCATCCGTCCGTCCGTCCGTCCCCCCCCGGCCGTCCGTCCGTCCCCCCCGGCCATCTGTCCGTCCGTCCGTCCCCCAGCCGTTCATCCGCCCCCCCCCGGTCGTCCGTCCCCCCCCCCCCGGCCATCTGTCCGTCCGTCCCCGGCCATCTGTCCGTCCCCCCCCCTGGCCATCCGGCCCTCCAGGCCGTCCGTCCATCTCCCCCCCGTCCGTCCGTCCTCCCCAGGCCGTCCGTCCGTCCCCCCCAGGCCGTCCGTCCGTCCCCCCGGCCCCCCCCGGCCGTCCGTCCATCCCCCCCCAGGCCGGCCGGCCGTCCGTCCATCCCCCCCCCCGGCCGTCCGTCCATCCCCCCCCCCCCGGCCGTCCGGCCCCCCAGGCCGTCCGTCCCCGGCCGTCCGTCTGTCCGCACCCCCCCCCCGTCCGGCCGGCCGGCCGTCGAATAAAACTGTGAAAAGGTTGGTGCAGGTGGTTGTGACAGCCGGGGGGACGGCCTTGAGCAGGGAAGAGCAGACGGAGCACCAGCCCACACTCAGGACTGCATCCCACGGCGGCGTTTCAGAATGGAGTAGCCATGGAGTGAAGAGTCCCAACACTACCAAGGGGATTACCGGAGGTGATGGAGCACATCCATGTAGCCGGAGAAGCGATTAGGCAGTGAGACACAAAGACCTAGGCGACCGCGACTAGGCCATGGCGTCGCCGAATGGAGTAGCCATGGAGTGAAGAGTCCCGACACTAGTCTCCCAAGTTTGAGGTGAAAATACGGTAAGTTGTTGTGTAAGGAAAGTTCAATGACAGATCTGAGGCCTTAACCTAAAGCACTTTGCTTCTGGTTTAGTTTTGCCCAAGTTTGACGTGACCGTAAACGCACAGCAGACCTACAGCGTTGCAGTTATGGGATTGAAAGTTGAGTCTTGTGCCAAGTAAGTGATGCTTTATTTTCTTGTCTTGTGGTTGGTCAGTTCTTTATCTTGTTCTGATGTTTCCCAGATGTACATATGGCCAACCTGTACCTGGGCAAGCCTTAGAGAAGTGTGCCGTGATCCATTTCCATACAGTCTGCTTCATCATGACCAGACAGTGCCTGACTCAAACCACAGGTGTGTGTGACTCCTGCCTTACCAATGAGGGTTTTCCTTTTGCCTATGCTTGACTTAATTGTGTCTTTGTTCTCCTACCAGATGAATGCCACAGGCTGTGCCTCTCTTACTGTTGATGCGTCAGTGTTTTTCAACACCAAATGCAAGACTCATTTCTTGTAAATGTGAATGATACTGAGGAGGGAACAGGTGAGCTATTGGCTGATCTCAACCATATACTCTTTATCATCTTTACAAGACATCCACTTTAAGCCACAAAGTTGATATTCTTCACTGTTTGTTTGGACTTTCTCTTGCAGATGTAATGGTGTCAATCTGCAATGGTGTCCATTACAAACAAAGCTGTATATCTCATGGAGGGGAGCAACTGGCCCAACAAACTGCTGTTGAATCTAACCACAAACAAGAATGGACGGGCTGCGCTCTCCCTAAACACTGCTAATCTTAAGGCTGATCTGAATCTGGTGGTACGACTTGTATTTTGTAAAAATTAAGACTTTCTCTAGCATGAAACTGATTAAGTTTGATCTTCCCCAGGCGAGTGCTAAACCAGAGGTTTCTTATGGTTATGAATCGCCATACTTCACTACAGATACAAGGTTTGTTAAGCTTCTCCTACTTCTTACACCTGACAACCCATTGTTTAGTGAACTGACTATAGTGAAGCTCAATCAGCCGCTCAAATGTGGTGCTTCGTTTCCAGTGACCGTGGAGTATTCATTTGTTGGAGAGGCTAGTAGCTACAGTGCTGACAATCTATATGGTGAGTGGACATTAGTTTTGTAGTTAAGTTTTGTAAGTCTGGTTTGTTTGTTACGCAACTTGGACACCCATGTCTTCTGTCAGGTATTTTCCAAAGGAGTGATTGTCCTCCATGGATTTCAGACGGTCAAAGCAAAGGCTGGTGATGTAGTCACAAGCGGCTCCGAGACGTTCCAGTTGTCTGTAAGCGTCGATATGGCTCCAGCAGTGCAGATTCTGGTCTACAGTGTTCTTCCCAGTGAGAATGCAGTTGCTGCTAGTGTGCCGTTTGATACTGATATGTGTTTCCAGAACCAGGTACTGTATGATGTGGCTATTTTTCAATTTGGGAATGTTGGTGTGTGTCCTACAGCGTGTTGGTCCTTGTTCCAGGTGTCTCTGCCGTTTTCTCCAGCTACGGCTGTTCCTGCGGAGGGAAACGTTCTGATGGTTTCTGCTCAAGCGGGATCTCTGTGTAGCCTCAGTGCTGTAGATCAGAGCGTCCGGATCCTGGAGCCAGGAAGACGTCTGAGTGCTGAAGGGGTGTCTGTGTGCCTCAATCAGGTTTTAGTTTGGGCTTTAAATCTGAATATTTCAGTGTGTGGCACTTCTGATTAGGATGCCACTTCAGTGTACCTCAGTGTCTGAAGTACAAGGGCCTGAGTTTTTGTCGCAACTTCAGTGTCAGTATGTCTGTTAGTTTGATTCTTGTTCTAGAAATTGGTACATGACTTTAAGAAAAAATGAAAACATGTAGTCTTTTGTGTTGTAATGGTCTATACTAGCTTTTGTTACTGAATGTGATCTTTTAATGTTTTGTCCGTTCCGTTGTTCCATCCGTCGGTCGTTCCGTCGGTCGTTCGTTCCGTCCGTCCGTCTGTCGGCCGCTCCGTCCGTGTCCGTCGGTCGTTCGTTCCGTCTGTCGGCCGTTCCGTCTGTGTACGTCGGCCGTTCGTTCCTTCCGTGTCTGTCCGTCGGTCGTTCGTTCCATCAGTCCGTCGGTCGTTCGTTCCATCAGTCCGTCGGCCGTTCCGTTCGTTCGTTCGTTTGTTCCGTCCGTCCGTCGGTCGTTCTTTCCGTCCATCGGTCGTTCGTTCCGTCCGTCAGTCCACATTGGTTGGAGAGGCTAGTAGCTACAGTGCTGACAATCTATATGGTGAGTGGACATTAGTTTTGTAGTTAAGTTTTGTAAGTCTGGTCTGTTTGTTACGCAACTTGCACACCCATGTCTTCTGTCAGGTATTTTCCAAAGGAGTGATCATCCTCCATGGATTTCAGACGGTCAAAGCAAAGGCTGGTGATGTAGTCACAAGCGGCTCCGAGACGTTCCAGTTGTCTGTAAGCGTCGATATGGCTCCAGCAGTGCAGATTCTGGTCTACAGTGTTCTTCCCAGTGAGAATGCAGTTGCTGCTAGTGTGCCGTTTGATACTGATATGTGTTTCCAGAACCAGGTACTGTATGATGTGGCTATTTTTCAATTTGGGAATGTTGGTGTGTGTCCTACAGCGTGTTGGTCCTTGTTCCAGGTGTCTCTGCCGTTTTCTCCAGCTACGGCTGTTCCTGCGGAGGGAAACGTTCTGATGGTTTCTGCTCAAGCGGGATCTCTGTGTAGCCTCAGTGCTGTAGATCAGAGCGTCCGGATCCTGGAGCCAGGAAGACGTCTGAGTGCTGAAGGGGTGTCTGTGTGCCTCAATCAGGTTTTTGTTTGGGCTTTAAATCTGAATATTTTAGTGTGTGGCACTTCTGATTAGGATGCCACTTCAGTGTACCTCAGTGTCTGAAGTACAAGGGCCTGAGTTTTTGTCGCAACTTCAGTGTCAGTATGTCTGTTAGTTTGATTCTTGTTCTAGAAATTGGTACATGCCTTTAAGAAAAAATGAAAACATGTAGTCTTTTGTGTTGTAATGGTCTATACTAGCTTTTGTTACTGAATGTGATCTTTTAATGTTCTGTCCGTTCCGTCGTTCCGTCGGTCGTTCGTTCCGTCCGTCGGTCGGTCGTTCCGTCCGTCTGTTGGCCGTTCCATCCGTGTCCGTCGGTCGGTCGTTCGTTCCGTCCGTCCGTCGGTCGTTCGTTTCGTTCCGTCCGTCGGTCGTTCGGTCCGTCCGTCCGTCCATCAGTCCACATTGGTTGGAGAGGCTAGTAGCTACAGTGCTGACATAATCTATATGGTGAGTGGACATTAGTTTTGTAGTTAAGTTTTGTAAGTCTGGTCTGTTTGTTACGCAACTTGCACACCCATGTCTTCTGTCAGGTATTTTCCAAAGGAGTGATTGTCCTCCATGGATTTCAGACGGTTAAAGCAAAGGCTGGTGATGCAGACACAAGCGGCTCCGAGACGTTCCAGTTGTCCGTCAGCGTCGATATGGCTCCAGCAGTGCAGATTCTGGTCTACAGTGTTCTTCCCAGTGAGAATGCAGTTGCTGCTAGTGTGCCGTTTGATACTGATATGTGTTTCCAGAACCAGGTACTGTATGATGTGGCTATTTTTCAATTTGGGAATGTTGGTGTGTGTCCTACAGCGTGTTGGTCCTTGTTCCAGGTGTCTCTGCCGTTTTCTCCAGCTACGGCTGTTCCTGCGGAGGGAAACGTTCTGATGGTTTCTGCTCAAGCGGGATCTCTGTGTAGCCTCAGTGCTGTAGATCAGAGCGTCCGGATCCTGGAGCCAGGAAGACGTCTGAGTGCTGAAGGGGTGTCTGTGTGCCTCAATCAGGTTTTTGTTTGGGCTTTAAATCTGAATATTTCAGTGTGTGGCACTTCTGATTAGGATGCCACTTCAGTGTACCTCAGTGTCTGAAGTACAAGGGCCTGAGTTTTTGTCGCAACTTCAGTGTCAGTATGTCTGTTAGTTTGATTCTTGTTCTAGAAATTGGTACATGACTTTAAGAAAAAATGAAAACATGTAGTCTTTTGTGTTGTAATGGTCTATACTAGCTTTTGTTACTGAATGTGATCTTTTAATGTTTTGTCCGTTCCGTTGTTCCATCCGTCGGTCGTTCCGTCGGTCGTTCGTTCCGTCCGTCCGTCTGTCGGCCGCTCCGTCCGTGTCCGTCGGTCGTTCGTTCCATCGTTCCGTCCGTCCGTCGGTCGTTCTTTCCGTCCGTCGGTTGTTCGTTCCGTCCGTCAGTCCACATTTGTTGGAGAGGCTAGTAGCTACAGTGCTGACAATCTATATGGTGAGTGGACATTAGTTTTGTAGTTAAGTTTTGTAAGTCTGGTCTGTTTGTTACGCAACTTGCACACCCATGTCTTCTGTCAGGTATTTTCCAAAGGAGTGATCATCCTCCATGGATTTCAGACGGTCAAAGCAAAGGCTGGTGATGTAGTCACAAGCGGCTCCGAGACGTTCCAGTTGTCTGTAAGCGTCGATATGGCTCCAGCAGTGCAGATTCTGGTCTACAGTGTTCTTCCCAGTGAGAATGCAGTTGCTGCTAGTGTGCCGTTTGATACTGATATGTGTTTCCAGAACCAGGTACTGTATGATGTGGCTATTTTTCAATATGGGAATGTTGGTGTGTGTCCTACAGCGTGTTGGTCCTTGTTCCAGGTGTCTCTGCCGTTTTCTCCAGCTACGGCTGTTCCTGCGGAGGGAAACGTTCTGATGGTTTCTGCTCAAGCGGGATCTCTGTGTAGCCTCAGTGCTGTAGATCAGAGCGTCCGGATCATGGAGCCAGGAAGACGTCTGAGTGCTCAAGGGGTGTCTGTGTGCCTGAAATAAAATGAAATAAAATTAAAATGTAGTCTTTTATGTTGTAATGGTCTATACTAGCTTTTGTTTTTTGTTTAAAAAAACAAAACAAACTAGCTTTTGTTACTGAATGTGATCTTTTAATTTGACGGTCGGAAGTCTGTCCGTCGCATTTAAACAGTCTTTTACCGTTAAAATCAGAATAATTTTTTACAGTGTGTTTTCTGAGAGGCTTTCCTCAGTTTGACCCTCAGTGTCCATCGACAGGATTTGTTTGTAGTTTTGATGCTTTTGTTCATCGGCAGAATTCCTTTAGTTTGAACGTTCAGGGTTTTTCTGCTAGTCATGGACACTGGAATAATAACAGTAAAACCATCGTTAGCAATAAAGTAATCAGGGCAATCACAATTACCATCCATGCAAGAGTCAAAGTACAAATAATCAGAATCCTAATCATCTATAAATAGATATAATTGTATATTTATACATGTATGTGTGTGTATATATATATATATATATATATATACACATGTCAGTAAATGATTAAGTAATAATGAATGTACGTAATTATTGATTTTATAAAAGAAATACGTAAGGCAAAGGATGTTGATCACCCCCTTCAGATGCTAGTGTCAAATCATTTATTCAGTCAGAGCAAATGAACAAAACCGAGAACAAACTTGAAACCAGGCTTTAGAGTAGACGAGTGACATAATGAGTAATGAACTGACAGAGACGGGATATTATGAACAGACACCAACAACATAAATGGGAAGAGCTGGGTAGCCTACAATCACAAGCGATGGGAACAAACAAGGATTATGGGAAATGTAGTTCCAGGATGAATGGAGACCCCATGGAAACACAACAGACTTTGTGACAAAAACTACAAGAATAAATTCTATTTAGTTTGGTGAACATTAACCTATTGTGTGCAGTCATGTTTAAATACAGTAATGCAGATACTCTGTCTGTGTAAAGCTGGATCTACAGCTGCATGTTCATGCGTGTTTAAGGCCTGTAAGAAGGAGAAATAATGTCATATAAGACGGTAATTACAGCATGACATTACATCCCGAAAGTAGAAACTGCCTCGCACTATATCTGAACTTCCTTTGTAAAACTGCTGTAAACATGACTCCGCTTACTGGCAGACTAATATAAACCTCATAAATAATATTTCATAAAGTCATTCAGATTTATTTCATTGGACTCGTCTTCTATATCCCATAATTCTGATTTACAAAAGCAACTTTGCTCTTTCTGCTGCTCGGGCGTGGGGGAGGGGCTCGTGCTCGTGTCTCAGTGCGTCTGACGTCAGCACGCAAAGCCCCAAACCCGAGACTGAAGCTGTAAACAATAAAACCCAGCCCGTCCATCATCCATGCGCTAAACATGCATTTATCGGCGATGACGGTCGTGTTCTCGGTGCTGTTGTGCCTCTCATGCGCTTTCCGGTCCGCTCGAGGTGAGTGAGTGTGTGTGAGCGAGTGTTTCGACCCGGTTCGGCTTTATTCAGTCAGGCTCCGTGCTAATGCTATCTGTGCTAATGCTAAAGCCGCGACCGTTATTCCCAGATCCCCGATCACCGCGACCGTTATTGCGGTGTTCCCCGGACGAACGCGTTCTCCTCGGCGTTCTCGACGGCTTCTGTGGCGAGCGGGTCCGTGGACGGGTTCGGTCTCTGAGCTCAGATGTGTTGAGTGGGTCGAGATTGAGCGGACACACATCCAGCTTAAGATGGATGATTACATCAACACTCCCATAAACACATCATCTTCAGTCCTGATTCATTTCTCAATAATCAGGCAATATCATTCATATAGTGACACATGAAGGTGATTGTGTTATAACGAAGCTGCATATATTTCATACTCATCATCTTTGTTTCTGTGTATGAATTGGGCCTATATTACACCGATGAGCTCTTTACGACTGATAAACCAGTCAGTGTTAGATCTGATTATTACAGCGCTATATCTGATTAATACACCAGTATTTGTCCATTTATGAGATGACAGCAATCATTCCTCATTATTAAATGGTGTCAAAATCATATCTTTCGTGATGTCACATTCTGTGGCATTAAAAAGGTGAAAATGATTTGGTAAATTGGTTTTCAGTTAAGAAATTAGGCATCTCTCTCTCTCTCTCTCTCTCTCTCTCTCTCTCTCTCTCTCTCTCTCTCTCTCTCTCTCTCTCTCTCTCTCTCTCTATATATATATATATATGTATATGGGCTGGCAGATCACATGACCCTCGTGATCCCACCCATCCATCATCCACCCCTCCATCCATCATCCATCATCCACCCCTCCATCCATCCACCCATCCAGTGCTTTCAATTTAGTTCAAGTTTTAATCATTTTTTTAAACTTATTTTTAAGTTTAGTTTTGGTCTTACTTAATTTTTATAATTTTCATTCAAATTAACTTACAAAAATAACTAGTTTATTTTAATGCTTTTTTGTTTCAGTTAACGTCAATTTCAAATCAGGACAATGTTTATGTTGTGACAGAATAATCTGACAGAATAAACCCAGAAAACTGCAAGAATAATGATCCAGTGCTCCACTCGTCATGCAGCGAGTGAATGTTTCATTATACATATTAAATATTAGTGCTCATCTTCATCAAGACCTTCAGATGTTCAGCACAGGAATGATCATATTTCATATAACAGCACTGTTGGGGCAAGATTATCTATTTTTCTTTCATGCCAAAAATCATTAGGTTATTAAAGGGTTAGTTCTCTTTAAATGAGCATTAGCCCATGATTTACTCTCCCTCAAGCCGTACGTTTGGCAGAAAGCTAGAATTGTACTTTGTAACATGTTAAATATGAATATTTTTCTAACATAAACACATATAGTTTTGCCTCAGAAGGCGTTTGCTAACCCCAGAGCCGCGTGATGTGCGTTTACGGCGGATAGATGCATGATTTTGATCTTTAACTGTTTGTTGCAACCCAGTGCCATTATAAAGCTGTGAAGAGCCTGGACATGTTTAATATAACGATATAATAATAATAATATAAAAACTTTATTATAACTCTGATTGTGTTCGTCTGACAGGAGAGAGTCACATACGCCGAGGATGGCTCGATGGGCTAATGCTCATTTAAAGAGAACCCTTTAAGATGAAGATCAGGTCCATGAAGATATTTTGTAATTTTCTGACTGTAAATAGATTGAAATATATATTTTTGTGAGTGGTTGCAGCAAAAGTGAGAAAATCAAATATGGTGTGTGTGAGTCATGTGATCACCGCGGCCCAATCTCTAACGCTGGTGTCTGTGTGGTGAGCAGGTTACTATGGCAACCCCCTGAACAAGTACATCCGTCACTACGAGGGCCTGTCGTACGACCCGGATCAGCTTCAGGACCGGCACCAGCGGGCCAGGAGAGCGCTCACACACTCGGAGCGCGAGCTGGAGCTGCAGTTCCACGCGCACGGCAGGTGAGACACACACACACACACACACACACACACACACACACTTACTGGTTCTGCCACTGAAAACATTTGTAAAATAGCCGTCATGTTTGAAATGCGTGTTTTCCACCTGCAGACACTTCAACCTGCGGATGAAGCGAGACACACGGCTGTTCTCCGAAGACTTCAAACTGGAGATGAGCGGAGGAGAACTGGAGTACGACACCTCACACATCTATACTGGAGAGATCT